>NW_010966372.1:878932-883596 GCF_000463585.1 Tarenaya hassleriana
ATATGAAAATTGAAACGAACATGATTTTAAAGTTGTTATTGATGTTAAAATCCATGATTAATCACTGAATAACCATGTCAAGTCTCTAATTCGATAAATTCGACCCATGTGAACTATGTGACCCATGTGACTCACCTGTGACCCGTGACTCGGTGGCACTTATAAAATACGGTCAAATCTCGATTTTAAAGTGGAGAAGAATATGCAGAAAAACCTACCGTTTCTAATGGGAGATCGTTGTCCGACGATGACGAAGATGAACCGTTCTGAGACGCAGACGAAGACGAAGTAGAAGGCACATGTGTTCTTGGATCCATGGGTGTTTAATTTTTCATAGAAATCGCAAGAGAGATACCGAAATTATAAGGAAAATCGCCTCAGTTTCTGAAAATCATGAAAAAGAAATAGTGGTTCTTGAAATCGCACAAGAGAGAAAGAGAGTTTTCGAAATAATACAAGAGAGAGAGAGTTCAACAGAAGAGAGAGAGAGGGTGAGAGTTTATCGAGAGAAAGAGATGGGGGTTTCTTTTTTTTTTAAAAACTGTCCTTTTTTAATTGAAAAGGTATGGTCTTTTTTGTCTTTCCCTTAAAATCTAGGGTTATTTATGTCTTTAACTCATTTAAATTTTTCTTTTTTTTAGATTTAATTTTTGGAGGGTAGGGTGTGAAGTAAGGATAGCATTTTAAGGGTATATTTGCTATATCCCCTTTTAACTTCGTATAAAACCAAACAATATGGTTACATTGGATGGCTTCTGCATTGGTAGTAGCGCCTGCATCTGCGTCTGCACATGATCAGACGACAGCAGTGAAGAGCGAAGAAGCGGGATCGTCAAAGAAGCGGGAGAAGAAGAGAACTCCTCTTGCTGTTCAGGTCTACTCATCTCTCTCTCTCTCTCTCTCTCTCTCTCTCTCTCTCTCTCTCTCTCTCTCTCTCTCTTGTGCGAGAAGAAAACACGGTTTTAGTAATAAATGAACTGTTGTGTTACGTGCGGGTGGCGACGAGGAGAAGAACAGAGGGAGAGAACGGGGAGGTTAACGCTGAAGGACATTGGGAAATACTTCCACCTCCCAGTAGAGGAAGCGGCCAGGATAATGAAGGTCTGCCCCACGGTGGTGAAGAAGATCTGCAGAAGAGGCGGCTTAGCTCGATGGCCCCACAGAAAGGTCTGAATCTGATCAACAATGAACAACAAAGATCAAATTTTTTTTTTGAATCTGATGTAATAGAGAGATGTTTTTTTTTCTTTTAAGAAAACTGCAGATAAGGAGCATCGAGAGGAAGATTTCGAAGTGGAAGAGTGTCGGCCAAGAATCCAGAGGAAAGGGCTCGTGCTGAATCTGAGATCCAGATTCTTGAGAATGAGATCGAAAAGATTCGTTCCGAAGCTCTCCGAGACTTTGATCTGTAATACTATGCTTCCTCCCTTGTTTCAGACATGTTCTTGTAATAATAACGTAACGGTACAACAATTTTAAAATCAAAGCTTTGGACTCGAAAGGCGTGCGTGCCAATACTACGTCGTTTCGCAAGGCTCATTATGCCACGTGTCTTCATACTATTGGATAACATTCTCCGCAGACAGAGACTGCGATCCATGTGATCCGGGCCCCAATCCGGTGGAAATATCGAGCGAAGGGATAGCCACTTCCAGGGTGGAGACCGTCTTTTCTTCTCCTTGCAATCTACCTACTCGCTTTCTCTGACGATCGGGAATCTCGCCGGCGGCGATCTAGACAATCGGGATCATCGGAAGTTTTCTCGTTGAGAGAAGATGAAGATTTTTGTCAAAACTCTCAAGGGAACTCACTTCGAGATCGAAGTGAAACCTGAGGATACGGTATGTAAATCTCGAGGCTTTTCCCTTTGTCGTATCAGAGAAACGCTTGAATTCCGTATCCGAGGCGGTAATTCGATCGAATTCCCCGTGTTCTTGCGCAAGTTCCGGCTTTGATTCTCTTATGTGGTCGGGATTAGGGTTTGCTATGTTCATAATTTCTTTTTATGATCTGGAAGTTTAGTACTTCATAGTCGTTTATTTGGGTTTCCCATTTTATGCCTGGAGAATTTAATTTGATTAACCGTATGCTATTCATCGATGTCAACAGTGTCCAGCTAGAATAATGCTGAGAAAAGCAGTTTTGACATTGCAATAGTTTGGAGATTGTTATATTTGTTTCACCTTTCAAATAACAAAGTTATTTTCCATTTTATATACCTGGATTTTGATCTCATAACTTGATAAACCTACCTTAGTCTCCGAGGTTACTAGTTTATTGCCTGTGGATGTCTCTGGTTTAGAAGTTGTGACTGATGGCTTGGGAAACAAATTGTGTTCAGGTTGCTGACGTGAAGAAGAATATAGAGACGGTGCAGGGCGCTGATGTATATCCCTCTGCGCAACAGATGCTTATTCACCAAGGGAAAGTGCTAAGAGATGAAACCACTATGGAGGAGAACAAAGTTGCTGAGAAGAGTTTTATTGTCATTATGCTGTCCAAGGTTGTTTTAGATTCGGGAACAGAAGTTTTTGTTTAGATTTTGGATTTGTCATTGTGATGCTGATCTGTGTTTGTTCGGATGCTAACAAACGCAGAGTAGTAAACCTGCGTCATCGAGTGGGGCCTCTACTGCATCTGCTGCTCCTACAACTCAGGTGAGTTGACCCATGTTTCACTTAAAGCTGATGCTGTTATCGGCAGATTGACTGGGATATTTGTACTTCAAGTTGTCTGAAAAACATAGACTCTGCTCCTTATGAAAGCTAAAATGAGCTCTTTTTCATAGTCATGTTAATAGTCTTGTGTATCTAATGCAATTGGTTGATCAATTAGGCTCCTCCTGCACCTCTCGCATCAACACAGCCTTCTACCTCCCCTCAGACTCCGGCGCCAGTAGCAATGTGAGCTGTAGCTACTGTTTTTCCCTAATGGAACTTTTGTCTGGAAGTTAATCTTTTATTTCAACCTATGGTAAAATTATTTCCATATTGTCTGTTTCCATTCTTCCTCACATGTTCAGGCCACAAGCTGCACCTGAAACAGCACCTGCACCTGCACCTGCTGTGTGAGTATTTTTTACCGTTTGTAAATCTAATCCATAGCTAAAATTTGCTGCACGTGTCCGAGGAGTTGTTTACTGCTTACTCTTGATCTCTTTTCTAATTGTTTTGGTTGAGATAGAACTCAGACCGATATTTACGGACAAGCAGCATCAAACCTGGTAGCTGGAAGTAACTTGGAGGCTACCATTCAGCAGATTCTTGATATGGGTGGAGGAAGCTGGGATCGTGATACTGTTGTCCGTGCACTCCGTGCTGCATATAACAACCCTGAAAGAGCTGTGGAATATCTCTACTCTGTAGGTTTAGTCTTTCAATCTTTTTGCTGATATACCCATTTGTAGAAAAAAGCTCCATTTGAGAGGCCTGCCTTTTGTCAGCTGAGGCTTAGAGCTTGCCTTTGCCACTGTTGTAGCCATTTTTTTTTCAGATTAAGTGGAATACTGTATGAAAAAGTTCTATGTTTGGTGCTTTGTATGAGCTATAAAAGTAGTTTTGACAAGCTGGTATCAATGTCTCAGGGGATACCTGAGCAAGCAGAAGTTCCACCAGTGGCTCAAGCCCCGGCTAGTGGTGGTCAGCCAACAAATCCTCCGGCACAGGCTGGGCAACAACCTGCAGCAGCACCCACAAGTGGCCCTAATGCAAATCCGTTAGATCTCTTCCCGCAGGTGCGAATTTTCAACCTTGCACTCCATTTGAGATACAAAACGTAGCATTGGTTCATATGAACTCTGGTTATTTAGCTCAATGTGACTAAATTTATTCTGTCTGCGACAGGGTCTGCCTAATGTTGGATCAAATACAGGCGCTGGGACACTTGATTTCCTGCGCAACAGCCAACAGGTGCGAGCTATTATACATCGACCAGATTATGAAACGTGTACTTGGACTTTTACATTTAATGTGTGTTTTTTTTCCGCTTTTGCCATGTGGTGTCTTCCAGTTCCAAGCTCTCCGTGCGATGGTGCAAGCAAACCCTCAAATCCTACAGGTATTTCGATCTAAATGCACAGAAGGAGTGACGTGAGAGTTGTCTTTACTAAACGACTGATTCTGGTCGCAATGTCTTGGATCAACAGCCTATGCTACAGGAGCTGGGGAAGCAAAATCCACAGTTGATGCGGCTCATTCAAGAGCATCAAGCCGACTTCTTACGCCTAATAAACGAACCCGTTGAAGGGGGAGAAGGGTATATATAATCGCATAAATAATCGTGCAGTAAAGTTAAAAGCTTTCTAACAGTAATAATGTGGCATTGGGTTAAATGGAAAGAGCAGGGGAAACATAAGCAGCCAGTTGGGGGGAGCAATGCCGCAGGCCATCCAAGTGACCCCTGAGGAACGTGAAGCGATCGAACGGGTATGTTTCCTTTTGCCTCTTACAATTCCTAAAACTTCATGTCTGTATATGATGATTAAATAAAAAACCCCATGGTTTTTGGGGGGATGGGGATGAAGCTGGAGGCGATGGGGTTTGAGAGAGGGCTGGTGCTGGAGGTGTTCTTCGCATGCAACAAGAACGAGGAGCTGGCTGCCAACTATCTTCTCGATCACATGCATGAGTTCGATGAATAGCCAACCCCCAACCCCCCCCTGTGTC
>NW_010966372.1:883897-901748 GCF_000463585.1 Tarenaya hassleriana
CCCCCCCCCCCCCCCTTCTCTCTCCATCTTCTATTTTCCCTTTTTCTCTGTGTTGGTTTGGTTGGTTGGTGGGGTCCTCCTCCGCATATCATTGTTTCGTATCAGAGTCATGTTTTCCATATACATATATATATATATATATATATATATATAAATGTGATGGTGTCTGAGTTGGACAAGCATATCTGTCTCTACATCCTATTATATAATAATATTAGTATAACGACGTTTTCAAGTACAGATTATCTTTTACCCGGATTATGTAGTTTTAGTTTTGTTCTCTGAAAGTGAATTTGTAGAATAAAATTTGGTCATTTTTTTTTAAAAAAAAATTTACTTTACTTTTTTCTCTTTTTCCATTTCTTGATTTCTTTCCAATATTTTTATTTCTATTTTTATTTTTCTGTAGAATATGGTATTAATTATTGTTTGAGATTTGATGGATTTAAAAAATTAAAACAAGGTATTAATTAATATGGTATTAATGGACTAAACGTCCATAAGAAAAATTATCGTATTCGAATCTAAAAATCTAAAGGCTTAAAATTATATGGGCTTAAAAGCTTAACGGGTTTAAAATTAGTTTTCGGGTCCATATGCCTCGGTCGAGAAATCATGAGAAACGGATATCTTATATCCTACGCGCACGATACGCGCGTTATCGACACGCGCGTCATTTGCCCGGACTATAGTCCAGCGGAAACAGCGGATTTCGAGGTTTTTGGTTAATGAGGCGCGTGAAGGATACCAACTTTTTTCTGTACGTTTTTTTTTTATTTCAATCATTATAAGATAACTTATCACACAATTACTTTTTGCCCAATAATATAACTATTTATGAATACAAAAAAGGATGAAAATAAAACAGGGCGTATTTAAAATTCGATGAAAAAAAAGATTTAGTACAAAATTGGAAATACCTTGGAATAGAATATACGCAAATATTATTATAACATTGAACCCTTGTTTTTTTTACATATTTCACACAAAGCAGGTCATCATTACTAATAAGCCCTCCCAAATTCCTTTCCCTTGCTTTTCGCTGTCTTCTTCACACGCGCCCCTCTCTCTCTCTCTCTCTCTCTCTCTCCAATGGCTGCTTCTACTACTGTTATAGCCTGGTCCGTACTCCTTCTCTCGAGCTATCTCTTTCTTCAAGTTCCGATTTTTTGTTCACAGTTAAACTGAGCCTTCGTTTCAGGGGCTCTGGCGAAGATGGGCAGTTAGGACTTGGGACCAACGACGAGAAGGAATGGGTTTGCGTAGTTGAGGCCCTCGAGCCTTACGCTGTTCGCTCGGTCGTCTCCGGTAGTCGCAATTCGCTCGCCATTTGCGACGATGGCACGGTATGGTGTCAAGATTCACTTCTAATCATCTCTTCTCTCGGTTTTCTTTTCTGGGCATTGTTCCTGTTTACATCACTGTAGCTTATATCGTCTTGGCTGGGTGAACTTGAGATATATGGAAGTCCTTCGATTCGTGTTTTTTATGCTTTTTTCGGAGATGGGTTTCAGTTGTGTGAGTTATAGATGTTTGGCGCGAGACACTGGTGGTTTTATGTCCGGTTTTGCCTCCAGTGATTTCCTCTAGCTGTCCACAGGTCACCGGATTTTGGCTTGTTTCATTGCAAATAGCGTCTGGATTTTATGTAGACGGAGCTTCTCTAGTTATTAACCTTTGTGGGATTTGGCGAAAGATACGATTGGTTCCTATCTGAAATCGATAAATGCGTAAAGGAACTCACTTTTGGATCTCTTGAAATGGCTCTCAGCTGTTTACATGGGGTTGGAATCAAAGGGGTACATTAGGACACCCGCCAGAGACCAAGACGGAGAACATCCCAAGTCAAGTTAAGGCTCTTGCCAATGTCAAGATCGTTCAGGTCATTTTTCTCCAATGTTTTGATTTTAGTTTTTTTTCCAAAGTATGTTTTTTGTCGTTTTGGATTAAGGGTAGGGAACTGATGGCTTACTTTGAATGTGTTTACCATGATGGATCATAGGCGGCTATTGGTGGTTGGCACTGTTTGGCTGTTGATGATCAAGGCCGAGCTTATGCCTGGGGTATGGTTTTTTTTTGTAGCAATGTTCTGTTCTTTCTCTTGTTGAAACATGTAAGAAAGGCAGCAAAAAAACAAAATGATACCCGGAAAATATATGGAAAAAAAGTTTTGTTTAGGTTCTGTTTAAAATGCGAAAATTGTTTGTGTACCTCTTGTTCTGCACAACACAGGTGGTAATGAATACGGACAATGCGGCGAAGAGCCTGGCAAAGATGAAATGGAAAGGCCTTTGCGGAGAGATATTGTCATCCCCAAACGTTGTGCCCCAAAACTAGTAGTCCGACAGGTTCTGCCTCTTCACCCGTCTTCACTGTTTTTATATGTCTAATTCCCTATATAGTTTTACTGGATCTAGCCATAATCATTATTGTAACCATTTTGCCTGCATTTATATGTGTTTTGACTCTGTTTTTTGTAATATGTTATAATATGGTTTGATATTTGAATGTGTTTCTTCTACGGATTGAATAACAGGTAGCTGCAGGGGGTACCCATTCTGTGGTTCTCACTCGTGAAGGACATGTGTGGAGTTGGGGTCAGCCATGGCCTCCTGGTGACATGTATAGAACATTACCTTCAATTTATCTATGTGGATAAAGTTAGAACACAGAGTAACGTAAGACCGCTTTCTAATGCGGGTTTGATTTCATTTCCCTCGATGCAGAAAACAAATATCTATTCCTGTACGAGTTCAGGGTCTTGAAAATGTGCGTCTCATTGCTGTTGGAGCATTTCATAATCTGGCTCTTGAAGAAAACGGGACATTGTGGGCATGGGGCAATAACGAATATGGACAACTTGGAACGGGAGACACCCAACCAAGATCCCAGCCAATTCCAGTCCAAGGCCTTGACAGTCTCACTTTGGTAAGTCTTACTTCAGCATTTCGCCGTTCTTGATTCTTTTATGTGATACAATCTAATCGATTCTCCATCTGAAAATACATTCTCAGGTTGACATTGCTGCTGGAGGATGGCACTCAACAGCTTTAACCGATAAAGGGGAGGTACAAGATCTTAATCTACTTTGCAACTATTCTTATGTCAGTCATCCCTTTTCTCCATCCATTTTTGTGAACCTCTTTGCTCCTGCGTCTCTATTCACGAGAAAATTCCCAACTTTTGTTAAAGCTATTAAATTGATGGAAAGGTGACATAAAAACACCAAACCTGGTCAGAAAAGTTGAGGACTCCAAGAAGATAATCTGGATACAACTTGTATTTTCGTGACACCAAAAAAATTGTAGGACTTCTTGACAGTGTTTCTCCAAGTTCAAGTGTTGTTTTGACTTGATTACTAGAAGTATCGTCCTCGATCTTGCTACGTTTTTCGTTTGAGTTCACCTTGATCTTCGGTTCCAGCACTTGGAACACTGCAAAAGAATCTGTAATCATCATCTTATTCTTCCAAATATAGGTGTATGGTTGGGGGAGAGGGGAACATGGGAGGCTCGGGTTTGGGGACAATGACAAGAGCAGTAAGATGTTACCTCAGAAAGTTAATCTTCTAGCCGGGGAAGACATCATTCAGGTATCATCTCTTTCTTCGGTTTTCTCTTCTGAGCTCTTCATTACCTCCATGACAATTAATAGTTTTTCACCTTTTCTTCGGTGTTTCAGGTCTCTTGTGGTGGCACTCATTCGGTTGCATTGACACGAGATGGCCGTATCTTCTCTGTGAGTCTTTTTCGACCTTCGAGTACAGAGATTCCTCCAAAGTAAACTAGTATTACACGAATATTGTCTGAAATTTCAATCACAAGGTTTATGAAAACTGTGCTAACTTGTTAGCTGGTCTTATGCCACTCTGAATGTCCATAACTTGTTTGAACCGTAATGGGTTTAAGGGAAGATTCTGTACATAACCGTTCTAACTGTTTCTTGCATGAGCAGTTTGGTCGGGGAGACCATGGTAGACTTGGGTGTGGGAGAAAAGTGACGACGGGACAGCCATTGGATGTTCCGGTAAAGATCCCTCCACCAGAGGGACAGTTCAATGACGCTGCAGAGGATGACGACGGTAAATGGGTTGCCAAGGTCGTTGCTTGCGGTGGCCGCCACACTCTAGCCATTGTGGAATGGAAGTCCGCCGCAATTTGACCACACTCTCCGGCCACCAAAAGCCATGGAATGTGAAAATACATCAATGAAGATTCTTTTGCTGAGCATAGTCTTATTACTTGGAACTGGTTATAGCCCTGAATCAGAATCTCTCTTTTCATCCCATGGGCATGAAACATCATATATCTCAGAGTTTTTCAGTTGTGTTCCAGAGAAGTTGGACTACGTTTGATGCTGAACCAAGTTCGGTTTTGGTGATTTCAATAAGATTTTCTTCTTAGCTTGGTTTGTGATGATACCTCTCGTTCAGTTTCTTGATACAAAACACGATTTTACTTTTGGATGCTGCGAATGATTATGAGATACTCAAATCCAAAACCACGTATGCATCCAACACACAAAGGTCGTTACATAAGTCGTCCTTCTGGAGACTCAAACCCTAACATCCAACATAATTGGTCTTAACGTCCAAAGAACTTTCAGTTTTGAAACAGGCCAGGTTCCTACTCGAAAGCAAAACGCAGAAGTCATGCTGGTTCAAGGGATTGGTTTCGATCCACAACACACCGATACTCAGGTCAGATGGTAATAGGCTATGATGTCTGCAACAAAAAAAACACAACAACAAACATATTTGTTAAGAGAGACAACTGAGTTTTGTGCTAACGACAACCCGATTTTTTCTACGATGGTACAGGAGGAGCAAGAGGCACCGGTTTTAAACTCTACAGACAACCCGATCTAATGAAAGTGTGTCGAAAGGTGTAAACTTGTTTCCAAAGTAGAGAATTCAAGGTGCAAAAACAAAGCATATGGTATGTGTATAAGTGTATACATACCAAAAGCTTCTAGCTTGGACAAAATGAAACTATCGATATCAAAGCATCCTGTGTACATATATACACATTTGGGAGGGGGCGAAGAAAAAGGGTTATGGAAGGTACCTCCAGGGCCAGATTCTTCACCAAATTCGAAGAACTTTAACTTTGAGCCAGATTGGGTAGGAGACGGTAGCAGCTCATGAATTTCATCAGGTAGAGAACAAACGCTTAAAACCAATAGTACCCCCGGGATGACAATCCAACCATTTGGCTCTCTAGAATGCAAATAGCAAGAATCAGAGCGCCAAAGTAAAACTCAGAAAAAATGGTGTCAACTGGACTGACAACGAGTACCAGTCAATGTTTCAGATTTTCTTACCAACCAGACATGATTCCAGGGGAACTCACTTCCAAACATGTTACGATATCTGCCATGCAATACAGAAATGAATTAACTCTGGACCAGAGATATAAAATGGGTCAGAGGCAAACTGCAAATCCGGCCAGTTTGAAATCAAACTCACCATGGGAAATGCAAAACATTTGTCTGCTGCTTCAGGAAAACGCATATGCGTATAAACTCCCTGCAAAAGAGAGGAAATTTGAAGCGGTAAAGCACATAACTTCACATTATCCCTGAAATTCCCGTAAAGTCAGCCACTATGTTTCTGTGCAAGATATTCCTGAAGAAACCCGCCCAGCAAATTACCTAGCCCGAGTATCAGAATGCCGTTTCCATCAAGAGGAACGATATCTTGAATCTTTTCAGGAGTAAAAATCGCATGCGTGACTGCGAAAGAAAGATTTACGCTAGTTAAAGAAACATCAACTTGGACCCACTACACTAGCTACCATTCGCAGAATATAAGAAAGACCGAAAAGCATGAATCTTGAAGTCAATTTTAACGGAAAAATAGGAATAACTAAAGAAAAATAAAAGACATCATTTATGTAATCCAAACGATACACTGAACAGGCATGATATACAGAAAACCTGAGACTTGTAGAGGCGTTTTCTCTTTTTTATCTCCATCTCTCTCTTCAATGGCAGTGTCCTCATCACGAATAGTTAAAACGTGCATAGAATAGTCTGCGTCTGAAACCCAGATATTTTTTGTTTCTGCGGTCACAGAAGAGCATGAATTTGTTTATCACCAAAAAAAAGGAAAGAAAAACGAAGAAGAACAAAGAAGGAGAAAACAGAGATATGGAACACGAAACATCAAAGAATGTCAACCTAATACAGTTTTACAGCCTTTATCATTCTCTACTTAAAGTGGTTCCAATCCAAATCCTTCATCCCCTTCAACATTAACGCTAGATGGTAACATTCCAAATGGTGTCCATGGCAATATCATATCCATTAGAAAAAGCCAAAACTCTAGCTTCAAGAACAGATTTACCAGCAGTGATCTCAGGAAGAACAGCCAACATCTGGACTTCCATAAAGTGAGGTAACTGCTGCATATTACAAGCAAAGTTTGACCCCAGAGGATGACCAGACACATGCAATACATGTATATATCCCGCAGAGTCCAAGATCAAAAACCTTTTAGAGGACAATGCTTGGATGGATATAGCTTTAACAGACATGACTGGGCATGATTTCGATTCCAGATTCACATCCATGTCAGCAACCTTTTTCTGAAAAGACACAAAGCACATGCTGGCTTCAGAAGATTCTTGTCTGTGTTTACTTAACCTCTGGCTCGCTGCGGATAAAGAGACAAAATCAGGGGCATAAAACCCCATAGCAGATGAAATTTTCTGTATTGGGCGTAGGAAAGAAAAAGAGAGAAAACCTAGTAGCAAGAAGAAGTAAATAGCACCGGACAATGCCGAAAGGAACCACCAAAACAAACGTTTCTCTACAAATTAAAGTTACCGTCTTTTTGCAAGAAAACTACCAAACAACAACAAACAGGAAACTACCAAAACCTATCTCTGCAGAACAAATAGATCACGAACAAACCAGAACCCAGATTTTTTACTCTTTGACATCACTTGAGCCCTATGTTTTCTTAAACCGTAGCGATAAGCATCCTCTACAAACATCCGAAATCCGAAATATTTCTCTAAGGCCAGCCCAAAGAAGATATGAGAAAATATGAACATAATCTAGCTACCATACATGCTAAATCATGACCACCACAACGAAAAATAAGGTGTTCCAGATTCTGAACATATAGTAAATAAACTTACCATGAACAGCATGCCTCTCTTTCTTTCCATCCAAATATCCGTTTCCCGAAACCGACCTTCGATCGACGTTATGACCACGCAACCTCTTGTCTTCCAATCTTCCGCTATTCTTCACTTTCTTCACACTTCCTTTCACTATCTCCCTCAAATTCAAAACCCTAACGCCATTATCTTCCCCCAGAAGCAACATTCCAGAGAAAATTCCGATCGACCAAACCGGCCTAGAGCATTCAACCACACCACACCTCATCAGCTTCACCACTACTGCTTCATCGCCATTACCGTCACTCATCAACTTGACACCGAAAATCAGAATCTTTGAGTTCGAAACCGAATGCATTGCGAAGTAATTAACCGAACCAGTAACTTTAACCGAGACCCCGTGGCTCAAATTCAACAAAACCCCAACTTTCCGATCAAACTCCATACCCTTTTGATCGCAGACCACCTGGGCTCTCACAAAACCCTTATCCTCCTCCCGCAATGCGTAGAACCGGAGAAGAACGCGAGACCCGCCACGGTACGGCCCAGCAACGACAAAGAGGACACGTGCCGACGACCTATTGCCGGAACCTTCGCCGGGATTAGAATCTCGAGACCGGAGGAGGAGAAACGAGGTGGAGGAGCAAGGAGCGGGGATTAGGGTTTGAGGGTAGGAGAGAGAAGAAGAAGAGAAAGGAAAGAGAGAAGGGTAGAGAGAGATGGAGGAGTCTGACAGAGATAGGGCAAGGGAAGAGGAGATGGGTTCGAAAAGAAGAGAAGAAACTCGAGGAGACGAAGGGGAGAGAGATGCGTTGGGGAGACTGAGCTTAGAGGACCGAACAACAACCGCCATTGTTATCGCTGTAATGGATCTTGCATCTGAAGGGTCGGAGGAAACACGGGAGAATCAGATTAGGATCTGGTGATCAGCACTCACGGTCATGTATCTAGTTATTTATATGACTATTAACGAAGATAACTCTACCACGCGCTACCTTTCACAAGGTAGCGCGTGAACGTTACGCGTATCTCACTCGCTTGGGAAGGCCCATCATATATGGTCTTCAGCCCAATTGTTCACACACACACATTATTTTCGGCCCATATAATTCCTTCCGTTTCTTAATAATTTGGATATTCGGCTACATTACATTACATTATATTTATATATACATATTACATACAAGTCCAATGACGGACCAATTAAATATGGTTTATGGGCGAAATATGCTTATTTCATGAGCCCAATAAAGACCCAAATAATATATGTAGATAATAATGATGTAGATTTTTTAGATGCATAAGAAATATCTCTTTGGTGTCGGAAAAAGAGCAAAGTATTTGTGGATGGAAATTAAAGGACAACAAAAAAAAATGAGAGAATGATATTCCGAAGGGCCCATCAAAAAGAAAACAAAATCTTACAAAACCATTTTTCAATATTTTCAGTCTTATAATCATCCGACATATATGTATTCATCCGCATATATATATATATAATGTATGGTTTCACATAGTAACAAAATGAAATTGTTTATACTTCCAAGATATCAGATGCTTCATTAACGATGAACTAATTAATCTCCCTAATCAATGATGATTAGTGAACCAAGTCAGTAAGGCTGAAACGATTCTTGATACGATGAACCGTACAATTTTTTATAAATAAAAATTACGGACGTAATCTTCGAATAATCCAAGACCAAGATACGGGATAAGATGCTTAATATGTTTAAGTTCATTGTCACTAACCCGTAATAAATATGGCGTAAGGGGAAATAAAAATCAAAGTTACAGTTAGTGAGGAGACAAAAGTAAAACAAAGGTTGTCTTGTCTGCGTTATACCAAACAGTGACCATATCACTCACGTGATTTTCACGTGCGGTATGCTCCACATGCCTTCTTCTTCTTCTTCTTCTCCTTCTTGCTTTATCTTTATATATTCAATTCATGACTTTGTTTATTTTTCCATGGAAAACGAGGGAACATGAACTTTGGAGACAACACAAGTTAAAGATATTTATATGTGATATCTTTAAATATATTTCGTTCCCACATATCTTAATTAGCGATACTCTCACAATAAAATCCACCATCGGAAAATAAAGTATGATACGAATTCGTCTAAGATCTGAATCTCGAAGTGGGATCATTCTCAAAATTTGAGGTTTTATATTCATATAGAATGGAATTCGATAACGTGGAATGAAATTATTGATAAACAAACAACTAAATGGTCAACCAAAATCTCCAAAGTTATCTCATTTTATAATAAGAAACCTATGAGTTTAACATCTTGATATCATTTTAATGTATTGTATGAAAAAATATGAAGGGAAAGATTAAATTGAATATTGTATTGAATTACAATGTTCCATAATAAAGCAAATGACATTAAGGATGTGGCAAGGTGAAATAATAAAAGAGGGTTTAATTTGCCATAAAATTGATGTGAATGTTTGATAATTTTTACGAGCGTAAAACATGGCATAGGAGAACGAGATTTGATGTAGCGACCACAAAGACAGTTTCCACAAAGTGAGGCTTAAAACAATGAGTTAGGTGATTAATTAAGGGATCTACTAATTGATTAAGACATAATTATAGTATATATATATATATATATATATATATATATTGGCAAAGTTGAGTTGTATGGTTAATTATTGCGGTGAGGACAATGAAGCAAGGCCAGGTTCAAGTTACGTCTTATGTGCATGCCGCATGGTGGAACACGATAAATGACACGTGGGATTATGTTTTTTATTTAATAAAATTATATCACTTAAATCACGAAGTTTAATCAATAATCAATCGCATGTCCTAATTATGTTGGGATTGGTGAAAATGTAATCGAAACGTATATGTTAATTTCAAATAAATCAAAACGGTCCAAGATATACATTAATTTACAAATATTTTTGTTATGAGATTACCTTTTGCCAATATTCATAACGTATGAATTAGTCGGGTGATATTCGTAACGTATATATCAGGAGGATCTTTTGCACCCTCTCTAAGAAATATATATCATCATACATAAAATATAATTAATGTAGTTCTTCGGGGTCCAGGTGAACTGGTTGGGTAGTTCCTCATTTTTCAAGAATGAGTTGGAGGATTTATCACCGCATATGAATGGTTGTGGTTGAGTTCAAACCGTTATAAAATATATATAAATAATGTAAGCATAGGTATACGATATATATTGAAAACATATACCTATAGTAAAGTCCAACGAAATGGAAATTGTATTATCAACTAAATACGTATAGAGCAGACTTTGATATTTTTTTTTGGATAATCGGATTTTCTAGATAAATATTCAGACTAATTTTGGAATCGTGAGTCAAATATGTAGTTTGGATTATACGCTACCTCTCCAAACTTGAAACTCATATTATTAAAACGAGACAAACGCTTTGTATCATGTTTCACTGGTTGAATTGTCCAGATTTGGATGTAGATTTCAATATTATTGATATACTATTCATGAAATTAAGAAAGAAATTTACACAACAAAAAATAGCCGGTGAAATAATGTATTTTGGTTGGTGGATTCATATCCCTTTTTGTAAGCTGGTGACGTGGCCTAACCATATATGAAGCTACGTGTTCGAAGATTGTAATTATTTTTTACATATTCTTTCAAGGGCTATTAGATTTTTTTTTTTTTAAATTCAATTGAAAGATACTAAACTATGATGCAGACCACAAAATCCTCCCTATATATACCCCCTCACAGATCTTTCTTCCCCCCCCAAACACAGTTCCAATCTCTCTCTCTCTCTCTCCAATAAGAGTTTGCCTGTACTTCTTCAGCAGTGGAAAGAAGAACACAAGTTCGTGTTCAAATCCCCAACTTCACATAAAATCTCTCTCTCTCTCTCTCTCTCTCTCTAAAAGTGATGGAGAGGATCAGAAGCTCGGAGGAGAAGAAATCATACAGCAGAAGACTTGGGAAGTATCTCAGAGAACAAAAGGGAAGGATTTACATCATCAGCAGATGTGTGGTCATGCTCCTCTGTTGGCACGATTGAACATCCACACACACACATATATATATATTATGTATATGTATGTCTGTGTGTGTGTGTGTATATATATATATTAGGGCAAAAAAATTAAGCTGTTTCGCTTTTGTTGTCCGATCTGTACATACATACATACATATATATATATATATATATATATAAATAGTTATGATCAGTTTAGCTTACAGTCCCTTTTTAACGCAGAAACGAAGTGTACTGCTTCAATGTTTATGAATGAGAACTCTTCGCTTCACGAAAAGAAGTATCTTAATTAGGGTTTTGATTTTGCATGCATTCAACTTTTGGCTTTCATAGATTATCGAGGGATAATCTATTTACAATCAATTTGGTGCATTGTATAGTGTGAGCACCAACGAATCCATGAAATTCGGAGATTATATATGT
Organism: Tarenaya hassleriana; assembly: GCF_000463585.1. NCBI lineage: Eukaryota > Viridiplantae > Streptophyta > Magnoliopsida > Brassicales > Cleomaceae > Tarenaya > Tarenaya hassleriana. The sequence goes on from NW_010966372.1 coordinate 895,465, forward strand.
GCTGATTAATTAAAAGAATATAACCTAAAGTAAAGTGTACACTCATGTATTTATTATATTATTACTAATTATTAAATATATATTTCGTTCCCACATATCTTAATTAGCGATACTCTCACAATAAAATCCACCATCGGAAAATAAAGTATGATACGAATTCGTCTAAGATCTGAATCTCGAAGTGGGATCATTCTCAAAATTTGAGGTTTTATATTCATATAGAATGGAATTCGATAACGTGGAATGAAATTATTGATAAACAAACAACTAAATGGTCAACCAAAATCTCCAAAGTTATCTCATTTTATAATAAGAAACCTATGAGTTTAACATCTTGATATCATTTTAATGTATTGTATGAAAAAATATGAATTTACCGATTTTTGTTATAAAAGGATTTTTGTTATAAAAGGATTTTTGTTATATACAACAATTATCGAATTTAGCTTAGAGATTGCATCAATGTATCACTGATCTTCTTCTTTTTTCCTTCTTTTTAAAAAATAATTTGCGATATTAACATTATTCAAGAATGGCACACGCTATAACTTGACACTTGTGGTCTGACGACTAAAAGATTATTCCATTCGACATTTGATTACGAATCTATCCGTATCTTCAGTAGCAAAAAGGGCATTTGAACATATAATCATCCATTTAGAAAAGATATATAGTAAAAGAAATGAATCTCAAAGCATGCGTATTGATATATATATATAGCTGTGACTTGTTATATATTAAGCTGAAGCTAATGTTACGGTCGTCAAAGAGACAATGAATATATATTTAATGGCCTTAATACAGGTTTCAAAAGGTTTGTTTTAAATTAATTGTAGTTCGTTATTGATATAAGTCAACATTGATTCGTTTTGTAATATTTTCTTACAAATATGTGTGTATATATATATAGTTCTCTAACTTATGTGTACAATAAAATCATGAATTGTTACACAACAGTAACCTGCTGTCAAGAAATAATTGCAGGCTATATGTGAATGTGGGTAGCTTTATATATTTATTTAACATTAATTTAATATGGAAATGCATTATCTATTTTCATTATTAAATAGAGAAAAATGTTAAAAAAAATATTGGGATGTGGGTCGTGCCATATGGACCGAGAATATCAAGTTACCCATAAGGGGAAAGACTGCATGGAATTTTGGATAATAATGATAGAGTTACCTGATTTTAATATGCAAATCTCAGTGAAATGCAGATGAGTTAGCAGAGAGCATGGTCAATATATCGAGAAGTTGGTGTTCGACTCTTTACCACTCAGATGTCGTCTGTTTACGACTAATTTATCTCTCACGTGTTGCAAACTCGTGTGCATGGGAGTAGAATTTTACTGTCCGTATTGTCTGATATCATTCCAGCCGGTCCATCGGAATGAGAGCTGTTGCGATGTCCAGTGTCCGGTCCTAAGACATGCATGGCAGGTTCCCCACTCTACAAAAAATGGAAATCTCATGATAGATTTGATTCATCTAATTACTTCCTTTTTTTCATTGTCCTCTGTATGCAATGATGACATGCCACATCGGATTTGCCAATTGTAGACTGAACCATCTAATTCTTTGGATGGGTATGATTCAAAGTTGAAAACAACTTTGACTATAATGTTCCCATTTTATTCATATTGTCCTCTGTATTACTTCCTTTTTTCATTCTGTCCTCTGTATGCAATAACGGCCCACGTGTGCATACAGTGGACCCACCACAAAGAGGGGGATTTACAAAAATGACTTTAAATGTCATTTTTACTTCACGTGATGACCTCCACTTTAAAAAAAAAAAAGACTACATCATGTGATAACCTTATAATAATATACTTCCAAAAATACCCTTCATTTTTTATTTATTATTAAATTTGCTGACCACGAAACCGAGGAAGACTAGTTCGTTTGTCCAAAACGAACATTTCTTAAGATTGGCATAAAGGCTATCGGTCCTAAGAGTGGTCAAATCCTGCTTAAGTAAGAGGCGTGGTCATTCTCACTCCGACTATAAATCAAGATGTCAAAAACAACATTAAACTTGGGCATTTCATCGATTCAACACAGATCTGAATAAAAGGTAAGTATTGTTTCTAAATTTGGTTATTAAGTTTGGGCATTTGTGATTTATTATTTTATCATTTTGATATTTAATCCATATGAATATGTTTGAAGCAAAAATGACATATATATCAGCAATACCATGATTCACGTTATTCAAACTGGTCGAAATCATTATATTTGTGAAATTCGTTAAAATGAGAGAATTCGGGAAACTGGTAACATATACATGTCGAAATGGTCAGACTAGTCATACTCCTAACTGGTCATACTTGTCAAAATTGGTCAAACTGGTCATACTCGTGAAATTGGTCAAACTGGTAATACTCATCAAACCTGTGACATTTTTCAAGCGTATCATTTTATCACATTTTGTGTTTATTTTATACAGGTGTAATGGATGCAACTAATGAAAGGATGACGATTATTTATTATAAATCTGGTGGCAAGTGGGTAGTAAATTCGATCGGAGCATATGAATGGGAAGGAAAAGCTAAAGATGCTAAAGGAGTGATATTCCCTTGTCATCCGATTGATTTGAGTTACAGCCGCCTCGTTGAAGAGTTATATTCTGACATGGATATAGACGAAGATAAATCCAAAATCAAGCTAAGTTATTTGCCTACAATAAAAGGATATGTTGAGCCGGTTTACATATCGAGCGACAAACAAGTCTTTGTTTATCTGATGGACAAATTCAACGGAGGAAGAAGCATGCTATATGTGGAGATTGAAAAAGTAAATTTGAGCGGGGAAGTTGAAGTTGGACATAAACATGGTGGAGAATGTTTTGTTCCAGATTTCGCCAGTGGTGTTGGGCCATCAAATAGACCACATGGGGCTGTGATTTATGTAGATGTTGATAAACACAATATTATTGCGAGTCCTGATCTCAAGAGTAAAGGTGCGAGTAATACTATACAAATCATAAGTGATTCAGATTATGAACAGACTATTGTTTTAGGAGAACATGGAATGGATGAAGAACATGCAACTGTTTTAAGAGATGTTGATGGTGAAAGAGATAGAGATGGGGATGATGCAATCGATATGGCATGTGAAACCAATAAAGTTGATGGTTGTGTATCATTTGGCAATGATGTTGATGGCGAGAATAATTTGGCATTGGTAGTTACGGAGGACACATCGTTTTCTATTTCGGTATTCAATTTCAGTGATGGATTGAATTTTAGTATTGGCTACGAATTTGAAAGCAAGGAAGCAGCACAAGAATATGTACGGAAGGGTGCGGTTAAGGCATGTTTTGGTTTTGTGACAGTGAAGTCTACTAAGAAATTATGGGATTTAAGATGCAAGTTTCAAGGTTCAGGTTGTAACTGGAGATTGCGTATCGCAGCGATTTCGAATTCCACACGTTTTAGTGTAAGGTCACATAATCCCATTCATACTTGCAGACCTGTAGCCGAAGCCGAAACAAGTACGAAGGGTTCATCGATGTTGGTTAGAGATTATTTGAAGGAAGAATTTTCTGGTAAGCTTGAAACTCCTACACCAAAACAGATAGTAGAACGGATGAAAGTGAAATACGGTGCGACAGTATCGTATATGATGGCATTAAGAGGAAAATATAGTGCTCAAGAAGAGATTCGTGGTAGTCATGAGGAACACTACAGTAGGCTTCCTGGTTGGTTGTACATGTTGACAGAAAGAAATCCTGGAACTAGAGTGAGTCTTCAGTTAGACGATGATCGTAAAAGCTTCAAGTACCTCTTCATTGCCCTAGGTGCAACCATAAATGGATGGAAGTATATGCGTAAAGTGATTGCTATTGATGCAACATTTCTGACGAGTCAATATAAAGGAGCATTAGTCGTGGCAACTGCTCAAGATGGTGATCATCACCAATATCCTTTGGCTTGGGGTGTGATTGATAGAGAGAAAGATGCCTCATGGTTATGGTTTATGACAAGATTGAGCGAAGTAATATTGGATGGTCCCGATATAGTTGTGTTATCTGATCGACATAAAAGTATAATCAAAGCTGTGAGAGAAGTATACAAACAAGCGCAACATGGATTTTGTGTGAGACATATATCACAAAACTTAAAAGTCCATTGTAACAAAGGTGCAAGAAGAAAAAGTTCAACTGGTGAGACTATCAGTAAATTGTTCTTTAAATGCGCAGCTGCATACACGATCAACGATTTTGAAGTGCTTTACAATGATATGAAGAAAAGGTACGATTTTTGTTACTCGTATGACCAGTTTCTATCTGGTCTGACCAGTTTTACTGCTTTTATTTGTGAACTAATGTGAATATATCTCATAATTTCTAGATATCACAAGGTGGCTGAATATATGGAAAAGGAAGAACTTGCTCCCGAAAAATGGGCAAGGTGTAAATTCAAGAGTGAAAGGTATAACTTGTTAACCACCAACGGAGCCGAGTCGATTAACTCCGTCTTGAAGAAGGCAAAAAAGTATCCATTGCTATGTCTGCTAGATATTTGTCTCGAAAAGACGGTGGAATGGTTCAATAGGTACAGATTGGAAGCCGGTAGTGGTGATCAATCGCAAAAGTTAACACCGTTTGTTTACAAAGAACTACATGAACGATACGAGAAAGCATGTACATTTGAGGTTCAAGAACTGAACAGTATTAGTGGCGAGTTCGAGGTGAGAGATGATAAAGGTAGAAGACACTTGGTTCATCTGGGAGCTAGAACGTGCAGTTGTAAAATGTTTGATGTGGATAGGTACCCTTGCAGTCATGCAATTGCAGCAGCACATACGATCGGAAAAGCCGATATGATATACGAATTATGTTCTGCATACTATTTGCGCGAGACATGGCGTTTGGCTTATCAAGAGACAGTGTATCCAGTTCCTGATTGTAGTGATTGGATCCTTCCACCCGACGTTGCAAATATGACAGTTTTACCGCCCATAGTGGAAAGACAAAAAATTGGAAGGCCTAAGCAAAACCGATTTCCTGGACCTGGCGAGGCTCGAAAGAAGAACGTTCGATAGGTTCAGCCAACATATCATTGTCATAAGATCATGTGGGTGGAATGTATTTCTGATTTTGTATTTGGTATGACTGGTTTGACCAGAGTATGACTGTCTCGACGATTTTGATAAATGAGTTTGATTATGTAGGTGTAATGTACATTTAAATTCGTATTTCCGTATTTGTATTTGATATCTCTACTTTGACCATATTATCATATGATTCTGTGGGTTTAATGTACTTTTTTAAACCGATGAATCTCGCAATTTCGAATAGGTCTGACCGTCTGACCATGGTATGACCATCTGACCGTCTGACAGTCTGACCATTCTGATACAAAAAAAAGGACCTAAATTAAATTCAAACGATTAGAAAAGAGAATGGTCAGACTGTCAGACGGTCAGATGGTCATACCATGGTCAGACGGTCAGACCTATTCGAAATTGCGAGATTCATCGGTTTAAAAAAGTACATTAAACCCACAGAATCATATGATAATATGGTCAAAGTAGAGATATCAAATACAAATACGGAAATACGAATTTAAATGTATATTACACCTACATAATCAAACTCATTTATCAAAATCGTCGAGACAGTCATACTCTGGTCAAACCAGTCATACCAAATACAAAATCAGAAATACATTCCACCCACATGATCTTATGACAATGATATGTTGGCTGAACCTATCGAACGTTCTTCTTTCGAGCCTCGCCAGGTCCAGGAAATCGGTTTTGCTTAGGCCTTCCAATTTTTTGTCTTTCCACTATGGGCGGTAAAACTGTCATATTTGCAACGTCGGGTGGAAGGATCCAATCACTACAATCAGGAACTGGATACACTGTCTCTTGATAAGCCAAACGCCATGTCTCGCGCAAATAGTATGCAGAACATAATTCGTATATCATATCGGCTTTTCCGATCGTATGTGCTGCTGCAATTGCATGACTGCAAGGGTACCTATCCACATCAAACATTTTACAACTGCACGTTCTAGCTCCCAGATGAACCAAGTGTCTTCTACCTTTATCATCTCTCACCTCGAACTCGCCACTAATACTGTTCAGTTCTTGAACCTCAAATGTACATGCTTTCTCGTATCGTTAAAAGTGTTAACATCGTAATAATCATCTCGTATGATCGATTTATCTAGTTGAAATTGGTCGTAGCAATATGGACTGAGCATCTTCTTTTGATGCAAAAGTAACTCTTTCCAAAGAAGACCTAAACTACTAGTAGTGTTTGTGTAA
>NW_010966372.1:901888-902906 GCF_000463585.1 Tarenaya hassleriana
GAGTTCTAATTTCGTGTGGAAAAAAAAAATCTACCAACATAAATCAATTGTGTCCAATGTGTTACACAAACACTACTAGTAGTTTAGGTCTTCTTTGGAAAGAGTTACTTTTGCATCAAAAGAAGATGCTCAGTCCATATTGCTACGACCAATTTCAACTAGATAAATCGATCATACGAGATGATTATTACGATGTTAACACTTTTAAACCGATGAATCTCGCAATTTCGAATAGGTCTGACCGTCTGACCATGGTATGACCATCTGACCGTCTGACAGTCTGACCATTCTGATACAAAAAAAAAGTACCTAAATTAAATTCAAACGATTGGAAAAGTTGTATAAGGGTTATAAGAATACATTTTCATCGTTTTAAAGTTCTAATTTCGTGTGGAAAAAAAAAATCTACCAACATAAATCAATTGTGTCCAATGTGTTACACAAACACTACTAGTAGTTTAGGTCTTCTTTGGAAAGAGTTACTTTTGCATCAAAAGAAGATGCTCAGTCCATATTGCTACGACCAATTTCAACTAGATAAATCGATCATACGAGATGATTATTACGATGTTAACACTTTTAAACCGATGAATCTCGCAATTTCGAATAGGTCTGACCGTCTGACCATGGTATGACCATCTGACCGTCTGACAGTCTGACCATTCTGATACAAAAAAAAAGTACCTAAATTAAATTCAAACGATTGGAAAAGTTGTATAAGGGTTATAAGAATACATTTTCAGTCGATTCCCACAATTTGAAGTTCAATTAGAATGATTAGAAATATTTGTACTTGTTGAACTTTTTTTAATCATTTGTACTTTTTAAAACTCTTTCTAATCATTTGTACTTTTTAAAATTATTTCTAATCATTCTAATTGAACTTCAAATTGTGGGAATCGACTGATTGTAACACATTGGACACAATTGATTTATGTTGGTAGATTTTTTTTTTCCACACGAAATTAGAACTCTAAAACAATGAAAATGTATTCTTATAACCCTTATACAACTTTTC
>NW_010966372.1:903234-904067 GCF_000463585.1 Tarenaya hassleriana
CGTCTGACCATGGTATGACCATCTGACCGTCTGACCATTCGGGTACAAGCCGCATTAAATTCAAACGATTCGTGTGATCAATCAGTCGATTCTCACCATTTGAAGTTCAATTAGAATGATTAGAAAGAAGTTTAAAAAGTACAAATGATTAGAAAGAGTTTTAAAAAGTACAAATGATTAAAAAAAGTTCAACAAGTACAAATAATTAAAAAGAAGTACAAGTCGTACACATGACTAAGATGGATGCACCGTGACTATCTCTCCATTAGCAAATATATCAGCTGCAATCTTTTCACATACATAATACATCACTTGATTCATCTGTGACAATTAGGTTCCCTTCACCCTTCATGAGTGCTTCCGCGAACTTCAAGGAGTACAAGCCGCATTCATTTCCGGTTTCATTATGAGGTAGGTCTTTGACAATATCAATCATAAACTTCTTTGTGTTTTTTTTGTACCAGAATGGTCAGACTGTCAGACGGTCAGATGGTCATACCATGGTCAGACGGTCAGACCTATTCGAAATTGCGAGATTCATCGGTTTAAAAGTGTTAACATCGTAATAATCATCTCGTATGATCGATTTATCTAGTTGAAATTGGTCGTAGCAATATGGACTGAGCATCTTCTTTTGATGCAAAAGTAACTCTTTCCAAAGAAGACCTAAACTACTAGTAGTGTTTGTGTAACACATTGGACACAATTGATTTATGTTGGTAGATTTTTTTTTCCACACGAAATTAGAACTCTAAAACAATGAAAATGTATTCTTATAACCCTTATACAACTTTTCTAATCGTTTGAATTTAATTTAGGTCCTTTTTTTTGTA
>NW_010966372.1:904489-923923 GCF_000463585.1 Tarenaya hassleriana
TTTGTGTTCTTCAAGTTTATCTCTCTTGAATGAATGTTTAGGGAAACCTAGGATTTGTTAAATTGAGTGATGCAATTGCTTGGGTTTGATTGCTAGAGTTTAATGAATGGTGTTTAATGCTTCTCATTGGATGAAAATCTTATGGGTAGAATTTAAGACTTCTCTAATGCATTATCTGCATTCTCCATACCCTTCTCCTCCTCTACATCCTTCTCTGCACCCTTCTCTTCCTCACCTTTCTCTGATGCATCCTCCACACCCCTCTCAGATTTATCCTCTGCATCCTCTGCATCCTCTGCATTTTTCTCCTCTTTCTTTGATGCATCCTCCACACCGCTGTCAGATTTATCCTCTGCATTCTCTTTATTGGTCTCTGATGCATCCTCCACACCTTTCTCTGATGCATCATCTGCATCCTTCTTTGATGCATCCTCCTTAGGAGGTAGGTCTCCAGTATCATCGACATGCTCAACATCAATCTCGATATGCCTTGGAGGAGTAGCAGAAATCCCTTCTTCATCATCCTCAAATAAGTCCGACGGTATGACCAATTTAGAATGGTCAGACCAGTTATACTTATGTAGGTAGATGAGTCTGACCAAATAAGTCCGACGGTGTGACCAATTTAGAATGGTTAGACCAGTTATACTTATTTGAATATAGGATTGAGTTATATTATTTTAATTGATCTTTTGCAGATTCACATGAGCAAGAAGCTGATAATGAAAAGATTTGTGGCACTCCGAATAATTCTGATGGTGATATGGAGGATGATGAAGAAGGGATTTCTGCTACTCCTCCAAGGCATATCGAGATTGATGTTGAGCATGTCGATGATACTGGAGACCTACCTCCTAAGGAGGATGCATCAAAGAAGGATGCAGATGATGCATCAGAGAAAGGTGTGGAGGACATAAGTATAACTGGTCTGACCATTCTAAATTGGTCATACCGTCGGACTTATTTGGTCAGACTCATCAACCCACATAAGTATAACTGGTCTGACCATTCTAAATTGGTCCAACTAGTTAGACTTATATGGAGTCATGTCTGACGAAAAAAGAAAGTAAAATTTAAGTGTGAACATACCTTGCTCGGGTGGTGAGAAAATCTCATTTGGCTGGAAAGCACGATGTTTGAATAGGAAGTCAATATTCCTGTTGTACGATCTCCCCACTGAAGCATCACGTGGTGAAGAACTCTCACTTTTGTCAGACCAGTTCAATACTTCCACACTAACGCCTGCCCTCTTCAAAATTCTTTCCACCTTTGCAATTATTCTTTTTTCAACATTTTCGGCAATCTTTTCTTCAGAAGCTTTTATTGCCTCCTCCAACATCCTTTCAAAACCAATCGGTATTCGTTCTTGCCTTTCTTCTTCCTCTTTTCTAACTTCTTCTTCCTCTTCTTCTTCTTCCCCTCCTTCTTTTTCTTCCTCTTCTCTTTCTTCTTGAATCTTTCCCTTGCCTTTTTTCTTCCTCTCTGCTCTATTCCCAGAGCCCCTGGCACTGACATCGAGCGCAAGAATTTTCTGGAAACAAATACTTGTCGGATCTTCGTTCAACCGTTGCATCCAACTCTGCACAACTGGATGACTGCTTGGCTCAGCATACACATTCAAAAGAATATGTTCTTCATTGTTGTCTATTTGAAGAACACTTCGAAATCCCTGCAAAAAATGGTTCGTGTGAGTACATTATGATAGGTATGACCAATTACAAATTGGTCATACTAATCACAAACTGGTCCAACCAATTCAATTGGTCCAACCAATTCAATTGGTCAGACCAATTCAATTGGTCAGACCAATTCAATTGGTCCGACCAATCCAACTGGTGACACTACAAAAGAAATGACCAAATTAATACGTACCTTTGAGGTATCGCCAATCTGTTTATACACCTTTGCATATGTCATAAAAAGATCCGGTTTGATGCGTTTCTTGCACATCCTAGGACAAGTCGGATCGGCACCTTCAACATCGATATACCATCCATTTGCGCCTAAACTTTCGATGCATTCGAAAGGAAGAAACTGCAATATACAAACCAATTCATTATATCCCTCAATAAATATACTCAAATACTAATTTACATTACAAACATTAGTACAAAATATAACTCACCATAAGTGGTATTACGAATCCTGGACAATGCCAATTGTCCTTCGGTTTAGGGCCGCTATTATACAATTTCCGAATCTGATCGCTAATCTTATCGAAGGTGTATCTTCCCCACGGAAACCCTTCACAGAAGTCCAGACTTTCGACCATGTCCACTAAATCATTGTTTATGACATCATTGCTCTTGGCACTATGAGCTAAAACTCCGCCTAGCAATACAATTATCGCTAATCTCTTTCTTTCCTCCACATTTGCATGTGGAGTTTCGCGCAACTTCTTTAATGCGGCTTCTATGGTCACTTTTGAAGTTCCGAATGTTTTTTTCCGATATTCGCTTCCCTTACGTTTAGTCCAGCCCTCCGAATAGTTGTCACAGTTTAAGCCGGAGATAATGGCATGTTCCTGGATTGAGTATCTGATGGGCACGCCATTTACAACAAACCAAAACTCTTTTTCCTCTCCTTCCAACCTTAATGCACGGTGTATAAGAATAGACACTGGCACCATCTTCAATGTCTCTTCACATTTCGTATGAAAAATGTGACGAAATTGAGACTCTGTATTGAAATATGTCAATTCTTCGCTTGTTAAAGCCTTTCTTAGAGATCTTGTGATCTGAAATACATAACACTTCGTCGAGATCTTGGGACTATGTTGAATATCCTTGAAATTATACACAAAAGGGACCTGCAACAATTAGATTAACTCTCATGATCAGTTTTATTATATTACATTGACAAGACAAGCTATGATGACTATAAATGTGGTCATACCAGTGAAGTATGACCACTTCATGGGTCTGACATTTAACCAATATGACCACTTCGCTCGTCTGACCACATCACGGGTCTGACCACATCACGGGTCTGACCATTTCACTTCACTGGTCTGCCCACTTCACGGGTCTGACCATTTCACGAGTCTGACCATTTCACGGGTCTGACCATTTCACGGGTCTGACCATTTCATGGGTCTGACCACTTCACTGGTCTGTCCACTTCACAGTCTGACCATTTCACTGGTCTGACCATTTCATTGGTCTACCCATTTCATGGGTCTTACTAATTCGAGTAATATAACCGTCTGACCAAAAAATTCAACTCTCATTGACTCGTCTTTCTGAAAATCTCCATCTTTTACCTAAAACCCTAATTTCTAACCCAAACGACTCGAACATTAGAGCTTAAACCCGAAACAAACACATAAACACAAAGACAAAGAGAGGATGAACGACGCAATCAGTTTTTTCGGCGAGTATACAGTACCTGTAGATCTTCTGAAGTAGAAATCGAAGCAGTAACCGAAAGAGAAGCCGAAGACGAAGTCATTTGTGCCGACAGAAGACGATTTTGTAAGAAGAAACCGACAGATTTACTCGCGATTGAAGAAAGAAACAGGAGGAGAGGAGAAAACGTTCGTCACGAAACCGTTCGTGTTTGTTTGTTTAAAATTTTGGAAACACAGAGTTGTCGTTTCGTGTTTTCCAGTGAGTTGCCACGTATTCAATATTTTATGGGCAAATTAGTCTTTTCGTTATTTTAGGTTTTTTTTTTAAAACCCTAAACCTAGAGGGTCATGGCGTGAAGTACAAATCGACAAGTTGGGTTATTTTTGCAATTTTCCCCCACAAAGACCACCGAGGTTGTGGGGCCATGGACATATTATCACCCCTACACTCGAAGGCACTGCCTATAATGTTCCCATTTTATTCATATTTCTATTTTTTTGATGGTTAACACTTGATTTCATAACGCCTAATGATCTATACGATGCCGTCATACACTTGACTGTTCTTATATAGAAATTCTAACTCTGTAGCCAAATCCCAGCCGCCGGACGACTTTCTTTTTTTCTTCCAAAGATGACTTTAGTAAAAAAAAAAAACTACAACAAATACCCAAAACAAATCCTCAACAAGGGTAAGGGTTCACGGAAGGGGGAAAAAATAATCAGAGTAGGGAGAGTGAAGATGGGTTCCAAAAAATCTAATTTCGTCTCATAGGAGGAGGAGGAGGCCCTCGATGTCCATCTCCACGAACGAGCAAGGATCCGAAATATCAAAATTGTTCAGCACCTGCTCCCGACACACATACATACGGTTACATGTTACGGAATGGAGATATTGGAAGGAAAAAATTGTAGCGACTGGTAATAATATATATACCTCAGGGTGAACGATTCCAAAGTTGCCAATGTGTTTCCCTTTGAAGACGATGCTCGCTTGTCTCCCGGCCAAATACTCGGGTTCCTTTTTTTTTTTGAGAGTTTTAAGACAACACATTTTATTTTTCTCAAACTTTTGGTCAAGAATAAAAAAAAAAAGAGATATGGTAAGGGAACTCACTTCTGAGCGCTTTATGTAGTATCCGGTGTTGTCTCCGACGGGCACAAACGGTGTCGCCATTACTTCCATGATTCTGTCTACCAGGCAATGTATGAGCTGAGAATAAGAAAACAAAGGCCGAAACTTTCCCTTCAGATCGTCTTATTTTTCAGATGGCAACGTCGGAAACAAAAAGGGGGACGCGGAAAAATCATGCCTCGAAACCAGACGTAGCACCGCAGTGTAGAGCGGCGAGGTGACGGCGGTTGCATGCGCCCACATCCTTTTTCTCATCCAACAAGGCTATATCTCCTACTTCGAAAATCTTGGAACAGCATACATATTTGATCACACGTGAGAACAGAAGTTTCAGACATTCCACGGGAAGGAACGCAACTTTGTAAACCTGAACCGATGGAACACTGAGTGATTAGGTTATGTGTCTACCTTAATAGGCTTTGGATGGTCTTTGTTGATTCCAACTGTCTTTAGAATTCCTGGCATGAGACTCGTTCGGACAACCTACACCATAGAAAGACAAAAGACAATTTCTCAGCAACAACAAAAGCACTTGCGCGGAATCGGTTTACGAGGAAGAAGGAAGAGACAGTGACAATCTCTCATTGGAAAAGATAACTGGGAGCAAATATGTCAGATTCTTTTTTGCAGAGGAGCAGGGAAAGTGATTGAACATTACCTCAAAATCGGCAGATCGTGGATTTCCAATGATAACAGCAGAGCCATCATCTTTTCTGTTTAGCATCGCAAAATTTTCTTTGTGGGAGCACAAAATCCACATCAACACCTCAGTGTACCCATTCATTGCAATCTAAAATAACAAAGAATTGAATTTATAACTATAACCTTGAGGGGGACAAATGTACCTGCCACAAAGACAGGCACAGATGCGGAATTGAAGAAATACAAAACCATATGGAATCTAAGGTACCTCTGCCCTAATAAGATCACTGATCTCATTCAAAGGCAACGGATTTATCGAAGTAGGCTTTCTTTTCGGGATGTTATTGTATCCATAAGCAATGGCGACATCCTTCGAAACAAAACAAACCAAGCAATTAAAAACCTGATACAGAATAACCGCAACGGAACCAACAGTTAAAATCCTTGCCTATTGCAGAATACCTCCATAACATCACAAGGGTGGAGCACATCACTTCTGGTTGGGGGTACATGCACATTAATGGTGTTTTGGCTATCACTAGATTTTGAAAGTTCAGCATGCAATTGCATACGGTTCAACAAACCTGTGACCTGGAGGGTAGAAAAGTCATATAAAAACTTATACAAAAATTTACCAAAGGAAATACTGAATAACCTGCACAACTGGACAATGATGATGCTAATGTTACCTCTTCTGCCTCCAAAGACACTCCAATTAAGTCTGTAATATAAGAGAGAGGAACTTCCATGTCGTAGACTGATAAATCAGGATAAATGTATGATTTTCCATCATCATATATAACTTCAACGGGTTCGATCTCGAATTTTGTCTTGCAATATTCTGAAAAGGTGGTAACCTGGAAAGTACAGCAAGTGTTGATTAGTAAAAAAGCTAATCACTTGGGCACAAGAGTTCTGTTTTCTTTACTACATACCATTGTATTCAGAACAATCTTGGCCTTTGTCAAATCAGTTGCTGTACACTCAATGAAGACATTCTTTGTCTGAAGAGTGATCGCTGAATGAGCACCATTGATGATAGGGGGCAACGACAGTACGGTCCTGCAAAAACGAGGATGGAAAGTAACCACAGTAAAATAATTAACCGCAATGTGTAGAGCATGAAGCTGAGATTTAAATAGTGGCATTGGAAGAGCCCAAAAATACCTTTTACTATCATACAGAACAGGGAAGACGGGTGAGTTCTCAATTATGTGTAGATATTTTTTCAACTTGAGATCTGACTGCAAAATACGTAAAGAATAATGCACGTTGAAGCAAATGTTAATTACAAGATTGCAAAAGCAATATACATGATTACTCTGTAAGTCCTTTTTATGATACTTAGTCTACCAAGTTTCCAAGAAACATTTCCATGACATTTCGATTAAAAAAAAAGCAACTTTCCAGCTTAAGACATCGAGACCTTTTTTCAATTTATTGGAGATAAAAAAAAACCTTCTACACTCATTCATGACCCACCTTGTAAAATTCCATCAGTTCGTCAGCCCTGAAGCTCTTTGTCTGCCCAAACAACAAAACGGCATTAGGTATGTACACAAAATAACTATGAATTAAATACTAGAAAAAACAACAAAGGTAGCAGGACGTCCTATATTGATTGTTTCTTAAGAGAATAAGAGAATCATAGGTATTCAACGGGACAATCAAACACCTGACACATGAATAAGGAATGCTAGTTGAAAAAGGAGATCAACTTACTTGCTTCAGGGGCATAAAATTTATATCTGCTGGCGGCAAAGCCTGAGACAAAGAGAAACAGCAAAGGACACGTATCAATGACAAACATATGCTCATGTAAGAGAAAGTGTCAGGTAAGTCGGAAACAAATGACAAGTAATGATAAACATTCTAGCTAGTGCAGTGAGACCAAAAACAAATTAGCATACAACAACCAAAAAAATATGAAAAGCGAGAGCAGAAGGATAAGAACAATAGTAAAATAGACTCACCTCATACGTGAATGGGCCCTGCAATGTATCCAAGTCATGAGTTCCTATAGCAACCAGTGTTCTTCGCCTGAAATAAGCAGTTAAAAAATATCAACCATTTGCAAAATGACAAAGAAACCTTTCCTACAGCTACACATGTAAGACAAATGCTTTGTGGAGAAAACATCCACCGAAAGAAGATAAGAGAAAATGCAGGAACTTAATGATACTACAATCCAAAGTGATAAAAGGTGCAATGATGGGGTGATGCAAGAAAGGAACGTGGATTGTATGGAAATAGTCATGTTGTTCTACCGGCAAATATTCTGATGCAGCTTGTCCTGAAGATCAATAAAGCTGTTGTAACGAGCCTCGTCAAAGGTTACGCCTCTCAAAACAGCACAGACAACAAAAGGTCGTATCTGAGATGTCTGCAAAAGGAAAGTAGAGGTTAACCGACACAGCAACTAAAATTAAAACCAAGTAGGAAGAAAATGAAGAATGCTTATTTAGATGCCCAAGATAAACACCTCTGGCTTGACACGCATTTTAAGCATCTGGTCCTTGCCAACATTAGCAAACCTGTAAGTAGGTATCTCTTGTTTCCCGTTGAAAACGCGAAGGGCTTGTGCAAGCCCTTCGAGACAGAGCAAATCGTATCTGCCATAATACACGAACAAATACTAAATCAGATCACAAAATCCCTTGCCTTCCTTAAAACTACAACCCAGCTGCTACTGACATTAACAAGACAAATCTCATCCCACCAGACTGGTAAGGTAAACCCAAAGAAAATTTCATGGAGACCCGAAAACCACAAAGAAGCCATCAAGAACATTTCAATTATATCCTAAATCATTTTGAAAGTTCACCTGTTAGCAGGCACTTCAATCTTGTAGATGGTTTCTTCATCATCATCAGCTTCTTCTTCAAGGTGCTTCTCTTTCCTGATTATTGCCTTCTCGGTCGTCTGGCCATTATACATACACGCACAACTATATCAAAAACAAACAAGAACCAGTGATACATTGATGAGCATATAACAAAATAAGCCAAAATCCACTCACCACATCATCGAGCTCAATCCCAAAACGGAAACATAGATCCTCAAACTCTTCTTGCGCTGGAATTGAACGAGAATGAGACAAAAAAGAAAAACGAAAGATTGCGATTCAAAGACGACAAGGAAACAAACAATTAGGTTAAAGAAGGAAGAGATTACTGTAAGATTGTCCAAGGGCAGCGAACAAGCGGTCTCTGCCAACGCTGACGGTAGGCATCGTCGGATTGGTCTACAGATGCAGTGACTGGAAGACAGACAAATGCTTAAGTTACTTTGGCTGAATTGCCCAAAATTCCGGCTGACATATTAGGATCCAATAAATTTTCCATGTTTAAAGAAATATTTGAGAGATGATCCACGGTTTCAATTGCACAAATTCGCGCATGAAAGAAACATAGTCCATGGCTACAATGCAAAAAAAAAAAAATCAAGATACAATCCAAACAACAAAAACAAAAACCCGTGCTTGATTTTAAAAAGCACTAAGTTGCGTAAGAGGGAGATGCGAGGAGATATTGAAGAAAAAATACCATATGAACATTCCCTATAACAAAATCATGCTGAGAGAAACAATGGTGAACAGCCTCGCTGCCAGAATGAAAAACCCAGACAAAAGAACATAGAAAAGAGTGAAATGAAGCTAGGTTAAAAACCCTAATGAACCCTAATTCCCGATTGAAACCAAGCAGAAGCGAGAGCGAAATTATAATTAAAAAAAAAACAAAATCTAGGCACAACAAAAGGAACAGAACCTGATCTCCGACACCAAATCCAAGGAACAAGAACAAGAAAGAGAATAATCGAGGGAGGAGAACTTTGAGTTGAAAGAAATCTGACGAGTGAGTTTGCAAATATATGGGTTTTATTTGGGCCCATTTTATAAATAATGGGCTGATTCCACTTAAAGCCCATATAATTAATTCGCTACCTATTAAATTTGGTTTTAATTAATTCTCCGGAATGCCACGTGTCCCACATGATGATTTGGAATTCTGTAGAATTTTAGGGTTGAATGCTATACAGACATATGCTCTAGTTTTTTTTTTTTACAGTCAGATATCTACAGTAAAAAAAGATGATATATATACGAATAAATATCTTCTTACATCAAAAGTGTATACAGTTGCAGAGACAAACCCAAAACCTGTCTATTATACAAAAATAAAAAATCTCAACCTAAAACAAAGATTCCTCAAGAACAACAGAGCATGACCAAACCTTGTTGTGTCAGCTGTGTTCTTCATCTAATTCACGACTCTCTCTCAATGCAGATTAAACTGCATTTTTTTAATGCTTATTTTGATTTCCTCATCGTCAAAGGAGACCCTTTATAAGTAAGCAACAATCCGTAACCTTTTTTTTTCACCGAGGTCCTGAAAGCTCCATTGCTTGGACAAGTAAGGTGGAGTCATCGGTGAGATCAGAGTATCTGTCTGAAGACGACAGTTCGTTGGGTCGGCTGCTGCATTTTGAAGTGGACTCTGTTCTTTGAGAGGCTTCCCATCTCTCCGCAAGCCCATCTCCTTCCAGCATCCTAACCACTTCTGACATCTTCGGTCTGTGACCGGGCAGATACTGTGTGCATAACAATGCCACCTTCACCATCTCTTCTAACTCTATTCCATCGTAGTTCCCTTTCAAGTCCTTGTCCACGAGAACTTCCAGCTTCTTGTCTTGATGAATCTTCTTTACCTGTTGACAATAACCCCAAGTATCAGTCTCAAGTCTCAAAACCCGAACCCGAAACCGAATATATCCTGGTTTCTGCAGCTTTGGTGTGAGAAAGATGGAAACTTTGGTGTACCCATTCAAGCATTGCGCCTTTCTGGTTAGCTGCCTTGCTGAACTCTAGTGCCCGTTGCCCGGTTATGAGTTCGAGAAGAAGAATACCGAAGCCAAATACATCAGTTTTCTCAGACGACTGACCAGTGGAGAGATACTCCGGAGCAATGTGACCAACAGTTCCCCTTACCGCCGTCGTGACATGAGAATCTTGATGATCCAAGAGTTTGGCCAGTCCAAAATCACCCACCACTGCCTCACAGTAGTCATCGAGCAGGATATTCGCTGCTTTTACATCACGGTGTATTATCTTTGGATCGCATTGCTCGTGGAGATACACAAGCCCCCTTGCTGCTCCTATCGCTATTCTCTTCCTTGTGCTCCAATCCAGAACCGGTTTTCCTGTTGTGCCCACATAGAACTCGGGTTACAGTCCAAATCCAAAAGCCTTTCGAAACGAAAGATTCTTCAAGGAGGAGGAACGAAATACTCTCGATATACCTTTGAGGCGAGAAGCTACACTTCCATTAGACATATAAGGATAGACAAGAAGCTTCTCGGCCGGAGTGATGCAGAAACCAAAGAGTCTTAGGAGGTTGCGATGAACAGCTAGACTGATCATCTCGACCTCTGTCTGGAACTGAATCTCCCCTCCAAGGGCGTTTCCGTCTTTAAGCCTCTTCACGGCGACAACTGTACCGTCTGCCAGAATCCCCTTGTACACATTTCCATAGCCACCTTTTCCCAACAGGTTCTTGCTGCTGAAGTTATGCGTCGAAATCTGAAGTTCCCTGAAACTGAATCTCCTCAAGTTTCCGAGGGAAACTTCCTCATGATGCCCATCTGATCAAACAGATATAGCATCCACATGACTTGAAGTCAATCTCAAGATCCTTTAATATGTTCATGGATGAAGAAACAAAGAGAAATTTCTGACAAGATCAAACCTTTGACATCAAAGAATGTCCGTTGATGGCGTCTTTGCCTCCACCAAAGAAACAACCCGAAAACAAGGATGATAAAGGATACACTGGAGACGCTTGACCCGAAGACAATGGCCATTTTGTTTCTCTTATGACTCTCATTGTATAAAAGTGCTAAAAGAGAAACAGGCATAAGTTAGGATTAACATAACGAAGCTAGACTGGAATCTGACATGATTGAAGTTCGAAAACGAGGGGTTACCTCCTGTCTCGTTCAGGTTCATAGACATAGGCATTAAAGTGGTTCCATTGCAGTCGGGTTCGGCCCCCGTTGGGCATATCAGAGGGTTCCCAACAATGCTGCAACACAAAATGAAAATAGAAAAAGAAAGTATAATGAGTGGTGATCAGAGAGAGGAATACTAAGAGAGAGGGATTGATAGGGATTTACCTGAAAGTCTTGGCAGCAAATGATGGAACAGGACCGCTAAGATTGTTGTAAGACAAATCACTGAAACAATAAGATCCCAAACATGATGTCAATACCTTGTCTGAATCAGAGTAGTAGTAGAAATATTAGCCCGAATTGCTTGCTTGCAAATGCAAGTGAGAGATAGCTTACAGAAAGGCAAGTTGAGTCATATTAGCCAGTGACAAAGGAAAAGCCCCAGACAGAGAATTGTTGTTAAGCCTCCTATAGACAAAGTACAAAGTTCATCAAGAGCACAATTCTTTGAAGACACAAGAGATTCATCCATATAATAAAGAGTGTATGTCTGTTCTTACAGGTACTGCAGGCTTCTTAAGCGGCCTAGGGAAGACGGGATTTCGCCATGGAAGAAGTTATCAGACAAATCAAGTGTCTGAAGCTTTGTAAGCCGACCAAGTTCTGTTGGCAACCTTCCTGATATGTTGTTATTCTGCAACAACCTGCATAAGGATGAAAAAGAGTATAAACACAAGATCAAGCACCCTATACGAAAACATGAACAACAAATCCAATTCCCAGAAAAAAGTTCAATATTTATGAACAGTACTCACACAATCTGAAGATTGGTTAAGTTGCCAATGCTTGGAGACAATGTACCAGATAAACTCTGGCTCGGAGTACCCCTGCATTAAGTTCAGTTTCACTGAGAGATTGAGTCTTCTTTACACAAACTTGCGTGTCCATACATATACATATATGTGAGTTGTATACATGCCAACTTACAGGCTGATGACAAAATTCTCAGAAGAACAGGTGACCATAGTCCAACTACAAGGATCAACAGCATCTCTGTCCCAGCTTTCAAGAACACCATGAGGATCATTGAGGGAAGCTTTTATGTCCATCAAAGCTCGAACTGTTAAAACAAATCAACAAAAAGGAACCCCCCCCCCCCAATTGGTTAGCACGACGGGACACATTATACAGCAAGTAAACGTTACATCTGCAAGCTGAACACCGAGACAAAACTCTGTTTGAACAACAACTGAAACCGACAGCATGAGAAAACCCACTAATTCGGAAGAAATTCACCGACACTTATCACATAAGCCACCATTTTTTTTCTTCCATTTCGCTCGAGACATATAACAAACAGTTCATCTGCAGTCTCTGGTGTTCTGAACTAATTACAAAAGCCACCATTTTTTTCTTTGGATTGATGAAAAGCAGAGGGAGAAAAAATCGAAACTTTCTGCTGAATCACCTTCGAAGTTCACTCCTTGAGGGGAAAGCAATGCACTGGCAGAGCCCAGAAGCCATAAGAATCCAAAGAAACAAACAGAGAACCTTCTTATCATCACCACCACCATCAGTCTCGTCGTCTTCATCGCTGAAGCAGAGAAGATATGCCCAGTTGCCAAAAGCTTGGTGTACGAAGGGAAATGAAGCCAACGTTCCTAATTTTCTTCCGAAACTGGTTTCAAGAGCTAAACCCACTTCAAGAACAAGAAAACCCACGTCTGCTTCACTGGATGCTTTTCATGGCGGAAACCCACTTCGCCAGAAAGCATAATCTTTCTTCTTTTCTTTTAAAATATTATTTTTTTGTAATTTATGTGTCAGAAACAAGGGAAAATTAAAAGGAAAAAGGATGGCGAAAAAGAAATGCCAGATTCATTGGTAGTCTAAAGTGAAGTTTAGCATGCCTGTCGATAAAGCTTGTGTGGGGGAAGGCAAAAAAAATACATATTTATCTTTAAAAAAAAGTTAATTTAAAGATATGTAAATAATATATACATATATATATATATATATATATGCCCATATTTTGTTGAACGAGACAAAATAGTCAGTGAACCAAATCTATATCGTATTCAAAATGCAGGGGTAAAACGGGAAATTAGCAAACTATTCTTTGCTAGCTGCTAATTTGTCGTGTTTTTTGTCCATGGTTTTAGTTTTAGTTTTTTTTCTTTTTATATTTATTTACGTTAGACGATATTTTTCTGTGCTTTTTTCCAAGTGTGATTTTCTTGTTTTTTTTAAAACTATAATTTTGTTTATATTTATAATTAGAACTAAAATAAATATATATATATATATATGTGTGTGTGTCTATATATATATATATATATTAAAAGAGTGAGGGTCATGGGTTAGGCAAACGAGAAGAATATGGTGGAAATATAATTAAACCCGGATAACAACACTCATAAGACGTTAATGTCTAGGCTTAATATTATATAACACAATATATATATATATATATATATATATTACACTCACATGCACACACACACACATATATATATATATATATGGAATGTGAGAATATCGTAGCGAATATTATATGGAAAACGGGGTTAGCCACTCGATTTTCAGTATTTTTGTTCTTCTTGAATCTTGATAATACGTTTACAAACTTCTTCATGAATGTCTTGAAATATTAATTATCTAAATTAACATAACCGATCAATATAAATACTCCAACAAGTTAATATAACTTAATTAATACCACATAATCCTCCTATTGCCCGAAAGAGTATAGATATATAATAAAAATCATATTTATATGATAACATATTGAACCCATTGATGTATATAATTAACACTCTTTTTTTATATGTTTAATTTTCCAAATATTTCCTCTTTTTTTCTTTTCTTTTTCCCCTTTTGTATTACTTTGTATTATATTTTTTTAACTTTTGCAAATGGAAAATAAAAGATAGATTCTGTAACACTCAAGAGCTAAGGGTCCTATTTTTGCTTTCACCGTATAAATTCTATCGGAAAGAAAGACCGTCAAATTTCCAAAAGCCAAAGCTGCCCATTCCCTCCCCTTCACGATTTAATATAATTCAATTATTTTTGCTCTCACACAATTATAACTATTGTATCTTCTCGAAATATATATATATATATATATATATATATATTCATTGTATTGATGAGATATTAAGTATATGGTTATGGAAGCATATATGTTTATTGGCTTTAGAGAAAAAGGGTTAATGGGGGACAAAAGGACAGTGGCTTCTGCGGTGGATTTTTGTCATTGTCTTAATATTAATGTTACAATGTACTTTTCCTTTGTTTGATGTGTCTCATCTTTAGTGCCTTTAATTTCCCCCATAGATTGAACAAATGTGTAATTTCTATATATGTGTATATATATATATATATATATATCATTGATGTAATAACCAGGCACACCCACTCTATTGTATATCAAGATAAATATCATCATTTTTTTTATATAATTTAATTTATAACGTTTTAAAAAAGGTACTAAAATTTTGAAATAACATACATTCACACACTACGTTAGGAGCGATGATGAATTTCAGCTACCGTTGTTATAATAATTTTCTCAGGAGAATAAAACAACAAACATCCAAAAACTGCGTCGGTGCATTCTATATAATGTAATATATATATTGCAAATCAATAAATATATAAAAAAAAAATTAGGAACATAACATTCTTTGAAATGGAATATCCAACGAGAAAATATCAAAAGCCGTCATTTTGTCCGAACCGTGCGTCGTTTTCACGGCCAATCAGCGCCAATGAAACCACCAATGATACAAACGATGGACACGTGGCAAGTTATGATTCGTCTGTATTCCTACATTTAGCTTTGGGGGTTATAATGGTTCGGTAGATATACACAATGTGCTCCTGAGATCATATATATATATATATATATATGTATGTGAGCTTAGATTTTGTGCAACTAAATTCCTCACTCGTTGGAACGTGTCACGAAGCTTGTGTATGATTTTAAAATATATTTACATCATTCTAAAATTAATTAAAAACCGTTCACATCAATTTTATTATCCGATAATGTGTATATATATATACACACACACATATATGGCTGTGTACTTGTTTTATGTTTGAGTTGAGTTGTGTCATGAAAACACCTACTCCATTGTTTCCTTCTCTCTTAGATCTTTGTGTCTGTCTTTTTTTGTTTCAGCTTCACCTCCTCTGCAATCAAATGGAAATATATTACACTTTACTATAATATACATATATATATATATATATATATATATTACTATTTAAAGACATGTTTTCAAAAAGAGTATCTAAAGAAATTCAGCTATATTGTCTGACCAAATCTATATATGAATAGATGCTTATGTACTTATATATATATAGAGAGAGATATGTAAATGTCAGATTCTAATCTAATATTCTTGTTATTTTATTTGTCAATGAATGCATATATGAATTAGGGCATCCCATTAGTAAATCGACCTGGACGGATTCATCAGATTCAGATATTCTCGACCGATTTGTGCGTATATACATAAATCTTAAATACACATATCTAAAAATTCATTTCTAATTTTAATATAATAAAAGAATTGTACCAAACAAAAATGTTATATAAACTGTTTTTTATTCCCGAATCCGATGTTTATAGAATTATAATTATGTGGAATGTTTTGACCATGAGATATATTAACCAATATATCGGTAGAAAAAGTTAATAAAGTATCTATAATAATTGGAATCTTTTCCACTTTCACTCGTTTTAGAAAGTCGTAACGGATTTTGTGTTCCATGGATGATCAAGTACACCTAGACAACATTCAATCATAATGTTTCCATTCACATAATAGTGAAATTCGAAAGTTTAGTTGCATTTGGATAAAAATCACTTATTGATGTCGTTTTTTTTCCCTTTGTACTATGCATAATGATTGTAATTAATGTCATGTCGGTCCACGAATACGGCTTCGAAGGAGGCACTCCCCATCAGTTCTTGTGTTGTAACCTTCGATATGTTATATTATATACATATATATACACACACTCGTGGAGTATCGTCTGATATCCATATTCCACAAAAATATTTGAATTCAAGTTCAAAGTATTGATCTCAGCACACACACACACACACACATATATATATATATGTATATACACACGCCCTCACTGTATGCAATGAGGAAAAAAACATGTAATATTTGGTCCCAAGTTGGTGAGCGTGCTGACAGAATGATGACTGGTCACCCTTTTCTTTTCTTCTTCTTCTTTTCTTTTTTTTCTTTCCTTTTCCTTTTTCTTAGCTTTTTTCCCGGGAAAGTGACGGAAAGTTTGCTCCTTTAATCGCAGAGACAGAAAAGCACCATCAAGCATCTTGGGATCACCTCATGAACACTGAGGAGGACTCGTGGTCTAATAACCATTAACAGAGCCAATGCTACTTCACTTCCAACTTAATCAATGTGGACTTTGATAAATATATGCGTATATATATATATACACACACATATGCACATATATATTCATGGAGTTTAACAGCAACTAATCATAAGAGAGATGATGGCATCATCATCATCTTTATTTTTTTTGTTTGTTTTTGTTCTCATTTCCTGTGAAAAAAAACATATGATGTCATTTAGCTCCTCGTTGGATGAGGTACTCTGTTCTTTCTCTGTCAATCTCTGCAACAAAAAGAATCCCAATTCCAGAGGGGAATGCAACAATGAGAATGAACAAACAAACACGTATGGGACGTGACATGAATCTATCAAACTTCCAAAGTAAATTCCAAGCTCTGGAGCAAATATATCCAGAAAGAAAAAGATATGCCAAAGATGGGAAATTAGAACATGACAGCACAGCCAAGCAAAGGATGAAGGCATGATCCTAGTGGTCCTGTTGCTTCAATTATTGAGAGAAAAAAAACAGAACAAACAAACCTTGAACCCCTTTTGCTCCTCTCCTCACCCTCTTTGTTATTGCTGGAATCAGACACTGCAAGGACTTGACCATGGCATGATCAGAGAAGTTTCCAACTATACAAGTATGCACAACCAAGGATAACGATATCGAAAAATGGAGTAACCGACGGGATCTTGGCATATAATCAAAGACAAAGAATACTCTTAAACAAAGGATCTGCTTCTGCAGAGTTTAAATGTAGCAGACAATAACGAACATTGATAAAATATAGAAGAATTGAGTACCTTTTAACTTATTTTTCCAGTGCACCAAGCTGATGAAGATCTAACTGGTGTTACATGTGAAAAAAGGAACAGCAGAAACTTCACTGGCAAAAAAAGTTTTTTGAATTACATCCCCCAGAAACAAAAAAACTTGTTGAATAGCATGGCTGAGTATAACTAAGCTAAGAGCTAAGCAGCCAACGTTTTTTCTACACTACATTCACCAGGTTTCATGGAATTGAAGAGTTCTAGAACATCTGCGTGGCCACGGATATATTTTGGGCACATCGACAACAGATCTTGCGCCTCGCTATGCCTTCCAGACTTCAACATAGCTTCAAATACACGAATAACAATAGTAGTAGACGGAAACTTCTTCGAGGTCATAGCCTTGAGGAAAGCGAAAGCCTGGGCCCTTGATCCAGTTCTTGACACATAATCCACAAAGGGGTCAACAAAAGGGGGGAACCCGTGATCTTTCATCATTGGCAGAAGACTCAAAGCCTCCTCAAACCCACCATCTCTAGCCATTTTCTTCGTCAACAGATTCCTCACTAGAATCTTGTAGGTACTATGCCAAGGTTTCAATTGGTTTCCTTTAACAAGTGCAACGAAAAGTTTGTAGCCATCCCTTGTCTGGTTCTTGTTGCAATAAGCAAGTACCAACCTCTCGAATGTGTAACCAGCATAAGAGACCCCTTCTTTGCCAACCATATTCTTGAAACACTCCGAAGCTTGTTCGAGTTCCCCAGCATAACAGTGGCCTTCAACTAAAGATGCCAATGCCTTATCATCTAGATTGTTTCCCGAGGCTTCCATAAAGTTCTCGAGTTCTTTGGCTTCATCTTTCTTACCCTTGCGACTAAGCCCCGATGCAATGACACTCTGCAGGCCACCACCAGGAATGTAGCCCCCTTCCTTCATCACTTTCAGCACCTCATTGCTTTGGTCAAACCTATCAACACTTCTTATAGACTTGAGAACAGAATTCAGCATTGTATCCGTCAAAGCATTACCACTCTCGGTATAAGCTTTCACAACCCTAGAAAACAAACCCATTTCTAGTTCCTTGGCTGTAACAATTTTCTTGAGCAGCAGAATGCAGCAATGTGGGGTAGGAGTGTTTGAACCTGCCATAGCAAACTCGAACAACTCAACCGCTTCTTTTATCAGTTTAGTCTGGCAGAACCTTGCTGAAACCCTAGCATAAGTCTCCATTTCCATTTCATGACCAGCACCTCTCATTTCTTCAATGATGTTCCTAAACCTATCAAGGAATTTTTCCCTCCCCAAAACCCTAGCGATAGCATTGTAGGTCCCTTCGTCATGCTTAAAGAGGCCAGACTCATCAATCCACCTGAAAAACAACAAAGCTTTCCGAGGTTCCATGTCTAGCTTCTCCACTGCCATCTTCACCAATTCACTTTGAAACTCAACTTTCAAATCCCTAAGACGTTTCTCTACATCATCACTCCATTCTTCCTTCAACACAATCTTACAAACCCTATGGCAAACCTTTTCCGCTGAATTATCCATAGAACCCGATGCGAAAAGCTCCTTCAGCCTCTCCAAATCACCTTGCAGTCCATCTTTCTGAAACTTCTCACCCACTTTATCCCTAACATTAGCCGATACACCATATCCTTTCTTCTTCATATCAACAACCAAACCCCAAAACTCATCAACAAATCCATTAACACCCAGAATACGCAGCATCATGTTATACGATTTCGAGCTAAGTTTGGCAGCATCAGCCTCCGTAACCCACTGGAAAAACCTTTTCGCAGCATCAGGGCGGGACTGGAGCCCCCTCAAAACCTTCAACCCCAAATCATGGTTAATCACGATTCCACTCAAGTCCAACAATTTCTTAATCTCATCCTTATCGCTCAACCTGCTAAAAACGTCGATCACCGTAACATCATCGGAGGGCTTCACATCAATCGCAGGCTCGGACGAGAAGTTGCGACTCACCGATTTCACCAGACTGACAGAGCACGCCAATGGCGATTGCAACACAAGAGGTTGTTTGGTTTGCTCCAAAGCTCCATCCCCAGGCCGAGGGCGAAGGAAGGAAGAGAGAGATCGGAGCGAAATGGAGGTTACCTGAAAATGAGAAGAAGCAGACGGGTAAGGAAGATGAGAGCGCCGGTAGCTCCGATGAAGCAACAACCGCCATTGATGCCTCA
>NW_010966372.1:923979-944603 GCF_000463585.1 Tarenaya hassleriana
ATTCCTGCTTCGATTTGGTCACTGGAGCAAGGCTTTAGTTTACTGGCTTGATCTTGAATCGAAAGCTTGGGTCTTTTCAATTTCAAAGGAACGAGATCGATAGAGCTGCGGTGGAGCTTTGGCAACGTTAGGGTTTTAGAGTGGATTAGCGGTTCGGGAGCTTCTGATTCGACTGGAAGGTCTATCAGGAAGACTTATAAATTTACATACTTGGGACCACAATATATAAAACTTATTTTTGTTCTCCTATTTCTTTTGTTTCTCGCTTTTAACCCCTAGATTCTCTATTTTATCAAAGTGCCCACAACGGGCTATGGAAAATACATGACTATATATCGATGATGGATAAATTGAACAATAAAATGTAAGATCATCGATTTTTTATTTAGAATTCTGAAATTTGGAAGAAAAAAAAGAGAGGCTATAGTGGCTTAAATCTTTTATAAATAATTAAGATAATTTCGTTTCGTAACCTATATGATCGATCGATTACGCATGATTCTTTTTCTTTTTGTTTTACCGATCATGTTTTCCTTGATATAAATTTTACTATAGTTTAATTATAAATTAATACTCCATAGTTTTTGGATTTTGGATGTTTCAATAATGATGTATATAGTGAAGCTTTAAAATGAGAGAAAATCTGGTAAGTAATGGGAGAATCGGTTTCTTATGGAATTACATGAAGCATTAAAGAGAAAAGGAAATCTAAAACAAGAAGAGAAATAAAATATCAAAGAGGAGAAAGAAAATATAGAATCCCATTTTATTTAATAAAAAGAAATTAAAATCCAAAAAAAAAAAAAAGGGATATATGATTTAGTTGTTCTTGTTGATGCCGGTTTTGTCCTTCATGGCATCAGCAGCTCCTTGGGCCTTCTCCTTCATCTGCTGACCCGCCTGCTCATTTTCCATCCATGCACATTTAATTAATATATGTATGAGATAAATTGATGTATATACAAATGCATGCATGCATGGCATGGCATGGATGGAGATGGACCTGTTGCATGGATTGTCGAGCGGACTGAGCAGCATCCTTTGCCCTGTCCATCATACCTCTCGCCTTCTCCTGAACCATATATATACACACACACACACATCAATTGATTATTTAAGAGAGAGAGAGAGAGAGAGAGAGACCTGGGTCTGGCCTGTGGCCTGGCCAGCTTGGAAGCTCATCTGTTGGCTGTTGTCTGCCATTTATATTATATGTCTGTTAATGGATATAAATTCCGAGATTAGTAATCGAGATTCGATTTGGGATGTGAAGAACCCGGAGGGATGTGTTGTGTTTATACAGGCGGAGGATGTGATTAGACGCTGCCACGTGGTGGGAGTTCTAGTGATTAGTGGCCCTTTCCAGCTCCCACGTGTCAGTTTTGCCGTGGACTATGACACGTTTGATAAGAATTCTGATCCGAAAACGGTGGCGTTTTAATTAGCAAATGAACAGTAAATAGAAAACAGTCCATTGGTTTTTTTGTCGTCGTTGTTGTGAGGGCTCATGTATTGTTCCACACAGTGTTAGTCGGCACATAAAGCATGAATTAGCAATAAAATCTGCCATTTTTTTAAATGAAAAAAAGAAAGAAAATTAATCTACAACTAATCAGAATATAGTCCAACCACTCCAAACATACAATACAAATATAATACAATTGTTTATATTGGTTTCATTATTAGCTTTTTCAGTTAACTTTAATAAATATTTACCACAATGCACAATAATTTTTTAATCATATAAAAATTTGGAGTACGAAAAAATAATGAATGCGTAAACATATTAATAAGCAACAGAAAAATAATATCATTAAAAACCAAAGGGCATAGAATCCGGAGACATACATCACCACAAGAACTGAACACCCCAGACCAGACGCGCCTGCGAACACCACCACAAGTCTCTGGTGTCCGACAGGCTCTTTATTCAGACACGAACATAAAACTCAAAACAAAAGACACTTATTACTCGAATGTAGTGCTAGATTCCCTCGTCCTTCTCGTCCTCACTGCTCCATCCACATTTCAGGATCGATCTCGGCGACCCACAAGCCGCGGCCACCCTCTCGAACCCCTGATACACCACCGCTCCTCTCTCTTCCCCCAGCTTCTCCATCGTCCTTTCCACGCACACGTAATCATCCATATCTATCGCCTTTCCATGCACTCCTTCCGCCATGTCAGCGTGTATAGCCACCGAGAACTGCTTGGGCTCAAAGCATTCCAGCACCCTTCTCACCATACCCTTCAGTTCCGCAGCGTTGAGATCGTACCCAACTGACTCGAAGCTGGCGTAGCTGAACCCATCTTCAGGCGTCACATGGATGGTGGAGACCGCATCTCCTTCTACGCTGTTCATGGAGTAGCCGCACGGCTCAAACTCGAAATCGCAGATAGCCGAGTTCGGCAGGATCTTCCTGATTCCAGATCCTTCAGTCATTGATGTGGTCGAACCTGACTCGGTCTTGAAGAACACTGATGCCTTCTTTCTGTCCAGACCGGTCATGCACATTTCCAGTGTGTAAACGTTCTTGTATCCACCAGCGGATCGGCTCACGTCATTGGCAGAAGCAGAGTAGACGTGCCATTTCTTTGATTCATCAGCATTACCCATCACGTAAGCGGAGCTGCTCAAACCCAGCTTAGCAAAATGCCCATCAAGAACGGAAACCTCTTCAGAGAAGCTGCGGTGAGGGAAAGGCTGACCGCCAGGGCATATGAAGCTTCCACGAGTGTACCTCACAGACTTCACCGCCAGAGAGAGCTCACCGGCCAGCTTGAGGAGCGGCGGAATGGAGAGAAGCAGCTTTGTGGTTCCGCAAGTCTTGATGATGACCTTGTAAGGGTAGACAAAGAGGCTGGACTCTGAGAGGACGTATGAGTCAACTTGATCGTTTGAAAGAGATGAAACGATCGTGCATTCAGCAGGTTGGAGTATCTCATCCAACTGGGACTTGGCCAGAGCACGAAGTCCTTTTCCTTGGGGATCTAGAAACAAGCTGGGCTCGAAGAAAGATATCTCGAGCCGCTTCTCGTAGCCTTCAAATCCGATTGCAGAAACAGGCAAGGCCATCTCGCCTTTTGTAAAGGAAAAAACTTCTTCGAGGAGAGAACGAGGGGATTGGGGGAATCAGCAGACACCGAGTTTGACAAAAAGAAAACTATATTTATTTAAAACTTCGCTAACCGAAGACTACGTTGGAGCAGTCAAGACGTCTCAGGATGGTTTCTTAGCGCACTGCAACCAATGAAGACATAAAAAGATTACCAATCAGATTCCAGTGGACATGAAGATGAAGCAAAACCAAAAGAACAGAATTATTAAGAGAAACTCACGTTTGAGTAAGCAGCAGATCTGAATTTCTTGATTCCTCCGTTAGGGCGAACGTCTTCAATGCTGTAGCCGAGGGGAGCTTCGTAGAATAAGGATTTACTACTGCTAGACTTCTTTTTACCACCTTTCGACTCCATCATATTCTCATTCACGCTCTTCTGTAAACAAACAAGAACAGCAAGGTCATCATCCAGAACAAGTTTACAAAGATTTCACAAAGTAGACATACATGCATACATACATACATACGCAGCCTAAGATTGTATCCTAACTACTGAAAACGAGATAATAACATGCATAAATACATATATCCACAGCCTTGTGCATCCACAGTATCCATGATAGTAATACACATATTAAACACGGCAGAGACAAAATTCTACAGTTTAAAGAGGAAATAGTAGCAAAACCTAGGTGGCTCCAAAGCAAATCGTGCAAATCTCAAACACATGACTCATATGGTGCAACAAATTACGTACGTAATAGACGAATCAGGAGTTTATGCTCTAAAGTAGTACCGGCATCTGTACAGATCGTGCATTCAATTGAAGAACTTTTTCTATTTGGTAAATTAAATTAAATTGCTGGACTTTTTGCTAGAATACCATGCATGGACCAAATCGAATTCTAGCGACTAGGTCAACAAAACCATATTTCCAAGACATCTGATTATAAAAACCAGATCTATGACAACCATCAAAACAGAAAGTTCATCCATCAACCCTAAACTTATCATCAATCGACGGATAAAACCATAACCAATAAAAACTCCGATCTATATCATAACATACGATCACATGACAGTTTTTTCTATTAAAGATCGGAACCAAACAACAAAGGATTCGAAGGTAGACTTACATGAATATATGGATGAAATTTGACCCGGGATTATCAATATCTTCTACCAGAAATCCCTGACCACCAAATCACAAACGAAACCTGAAACGGAAGAAACGCCGAATCCATCGACGAAATACGATAAATGTCAGAAAACATAACGAATAGATAACTAACGAGACCCAAATAAACCAGATCTGAATTGGTACGAAACCAACCTTGATTAAGAGAACCGCAACACGAGAACAAAAACTCGGAATTCAACGAGAGAGAGAAAACCCTAATCTCGGGTATCGCCTATGATTTGATAATGATGAAGTAATGAGTTTGCGTTGGTGACGGTAGTGAGAAAGGCAGGAGGGCCCTTTATATACGCGCCCACCAGATGCCGTGTGGGCGTTTTTAGGGTTTTTGTAAAATGACAAAACTACCCTTAATTCCTTTAACAAAGGAGTCGTGAATTGGCGTGAACCTTCCTCCACCGTTGATTTTATCTTTGGACTAATGATTTTACCAAACTACCCCTTTCTCTCTCTTCACGGAGAACCGTGAAACCACACGACTCCTCCTGACCACAAATATAAAGGAAAAAGATTCTGTTATCTTTTTTTCTTTTAATAATTTGGCAATTATAATCCGGAAAAATAAATTAGATAAAATAATAGTATGGTGACGTGTCATCATCAGGGAGGTGGCTAATCACGATAAGAACGGCTATTACGAGCCGCTAATTTCCAGGGATTCTGATATATCCCAGACAATTGGTAGTCTCAAAATAAGGAATGCGTAAAAAGGGAGATTAATTTAAATAGCATTTTATTCTTAAAAAAAAAACGAGATTCATTTTGTTATTAATAAAAAACGCTTTTATATAATACATTCAAATGAATTCCAAAAAAAAAAAGTTATCTTTGTCCAACCATATCTATCTACCAGGCAACACCCTTTAAAGGGATTCGAGGGAAGAGAAAAGCTATAAACGGACGAATAAGAGCGCGACACGTGGATTCGCGCTCTGTTCATATTGAAGACAGTCTTATCTACTCAACTGTATGTACACACATTTAGCATCTCTCGTCTCTACAACTTGCGGGAGAATCAGAACCAGGGGAGGAGCTTCTGTAATGAAATTCCCCCCGCCAACTTTGCAACAATGATTATTCTTTTCTGTAAGAAAATGATGAAAAATAGATTCAATGAACAGGCAAAAACAAAAAAGAGGAGGTAAGAAATGGGAACATAACCCAGGATCAGAGATGTAGTAGTTTACTGTGGTTTGGCGTTGTTCTTGTCGTATTCATGCTTAAGCTCTTCCAAACGCTTTGAAACCTGTATGGCATGCCCATGATGTCAGATCCAGATCCAAGCAAACCATGAAAACTTCCTATAATCTGGGTCTTGCAGATTGATTCACCCAAAATTCTTTTGATCCGGACTGGTAATTCTCACGTTAATCCTCTGTTCTTCTTTCCAACATGGGCTATGAACAAGATCTTATCCTCTGCATGTTTTAGTTTCTTTGTTCATGTCCTCGGGTTAAGAATCCGATAAAATCAAGGTCTCCATCCATCAATGAGGATTATATCATCTAATGCTATCGGGGATATATTCCCGTTGAAGATTGGAGGAAGTGGTTTTCGTGATATAAAGAGAGACAGGGAGAGAACCTTGAAGGAGTAAGCCAATGGAAGCAAGGTATCAGGATCCATTGCATCTTCTGGGGAATTCCGGAGAGCTTGTATGAGCTTCTCAAACGGTAATTTCACCTTTTGACAAATAGCAAACCTCATGAACTTGTAGAACAAGATCATGTATTTGATCTCAGCAGTTCCATAAATGCCGAAAAACTCGTAAAACAACTCACCAGGTCGTCGTGGCAATACTTCAGCAATGCTAATCCAACCTTAAAGACGATCTTGACGCCCTGAACAGAAGAAGGAAACAAACCCGAGAAAAAAAAAGAATTGTAAAGCAAAAAAAACAGAAGGGAAGAGACTTTGATGATAACACAGAGATTTTGGAATGGATATTACTACCTCGTAGAGAAACACATCCCATATCCGGAGAGCCAAAGGGAAAGGAAAGGAATACGAGAAAACAGTGATGAACCACTGGCTCGCGTACATGCTAGGGTTAATCATTTCTTGAGTAAAATGTTCTCCGAGCTTTGGCATCAGCTCTTTTACCAAGTGTTCAAACTGAAACAGGTATTGCTGTACAAGGGGGAGCCCAGCCTACATCACGACACGACATGCATGGATTCATAGATAATTAGCTATATATATCTTTTCTGACCCATATATTCAATCTAACTCTTAAACTCAAGCTAACAATTCTCAAAACCACCATAGTTTCAGTGAGAAGGATTCAAGGAACATTTTTTCACAATCTCCAATTTAACAATAAGGAAAAAAATGCAGATTTTGAATCGGGATAAGGATGCGAGGAGATAATGGAAGAGCTCCTTATTATTTTGGATATCGAATCAGAACAAATGGAGAAAAAAACACCATAACCAATACAGCAAAGAGGCTGAACAATAACAGTCATACACTAATTCATGAAGGAAAGAATTATTCTCTAGATTGCCTTTAGTCAATTCCTGAATGTCTTTTTTTTTTTTCGATGAACAAAAACGCCGTTAAGTTTCCACCATTCTTCACAGAAAGTAAGAGTATGATGACAAAAGACTCACCTGATACAAACCTTCCATGGGGGCATGTACAGCTCCTTTGAGTAATGCGACTAATAACCAGAAGGCATCTTCCTCGCTCATATAGAGAAGCAAAAGACCGGCTAGGAAACCCATTCCCTGCATTTGTAGAATCCTGAGTTTTTTAAGTACCTTATTGTTGGAAAAACAACAACACAGGAAATCATGGGATGGGAGGGACCTGAACATATCCAACATCTCTGTCGTATACGGAGTACGCCTTTAGGACGTTGTAAAGAGATCTCTGTCCAGGTCCATGCCTCTTCTGGAAGAAAACATGTGATGGGAATGTACGGGAGATGTCCCGGATAATATCAAGTTCAGATGCCGATGTCTCGTAAATCACCAGTTGCTGCAACAAAATTTAAGAGACTTATCAGCAAACAGGCCAAGGGAATGAATTGTATAATTTTGTGGAGATGGATCCTTTTCTGCAGTGAATTTGGAGAAACGTAAGATTGATAGGGCGGTGCTGATCAAAACTACATGGAATATACGGATGGAACGGTTCATACAGTTGATCATATGCCAGCAAGACCAGAAACTGATGTATGTAGCAAATTTTCAGCCATGAAGGCATGAAATGTACATATCAAAACATGCTATTGCAGAATTACCTCATAAACACCAGGATTCATAAGCAAAAGATCCCGACTTCCGGAGATCAACTGCCAAACAAGACCCCTTAAGCAATCGGGTATTCCCTTCCGTATACGCCTTTTGACGACATGAGGTTTTCTCCTGACGTAATGCTTCCAATCACTACCACCAACCCCAATCATCTTCCTCCATTTTCTCACCCTTCTCTCCTCCCTTATCATTCAATATCGATGGCCAATGACAAAACACATACCGAATTTAATCAGTCTCAGGGTACAGTTGGTTACAAAAATGGCATTATCCAAGGAAATACCTCTCATATTCAGCGGACGATCTAGTCTTTGGAAAACTGCCATGTTCCTGCTTCAGAAACCCGAATCTATCCACCGGCATATGCGTAGGGACTGGTCCTGGTTCGGTTTCATCCATTCTTTTTCCTTTCATTCCACTGACCTGAAGAGCCTCTAGCAATATGGGTCAAGGCGAATTTCACAATCTCCCTCTCCTCAGCATTATGATCAAGCGACCAATGTCACTCTCCCGGGTACCTAAGAAAAATCTAAAATCTCCCCAAAGAAATAAATACCCGATTATTCATATGCTTCAAGTGCAAAGAACACCTAGTAATTAGATCTCCTAAATTTTAACCCAAATTCAGAAAATTTAGATTCGAAACTTCTGATCACCAAATGAAAAGATAAAAGATGGTTCAAGACGACAACGCAGACGGACTGAAGCAATGGAATGTTATTCCTGACTCGCAAGTTACAGGGCAATTTCACAACCGTGACATTCAAACAAGCAGAAATGATCTGAACACGTTGATGAATCTTGCATTCGACATTATCTGGGATTATCAAATAGATTTTGATCCATAACGATACACACCACACACGAAACCAGCGCTAAATAGCAGAAGATGCGCAGCGGAGAAGTGATACCCCAGCAAATGAATATGCTCACGATTATCAGTTCATCCTACTAAAACACCCAAACAAAATCCCAGAAAGCAGTAACATTTATCGTGGAAAATCAAAACCCACCACCATTTTCGGACAGAGATCAAAGGGCTTTACCCAAAATCTGGATTTTCCGACGAATCAAAACGACCCAAAAGCCAGGAGCTTTACCAGTGGGTTTTGGCCGAAACCAGAATTCCGGAATCGATTATCGAAGAATAGCGGAATCGATGGATTGAAGCCCGAGAAGAAGGAAGGAAAGGAGAACAAAAAGGGCATGGAACATTGGAGAACACATCTGAATAAAACAAACAAACGCGTATTATGGAGTTCCAGATGTACCAAAGCTTTCAATTGATCGGATGGAAAGTGACGCTTTCTTCCGGAGAAATGTTAAAATAAATTAAAGGAAAAAAGGTTTTAGAAGAGAAATAATAAAAACACGCGAACGACGTCGTTGAGTCGTAAGCGTTTTTTTTTTTAAAAAAAAAATTCTTGGTGTTATGTTGTTTGGTTATGAATATAAATAGTTATGTTATTTTATTTGGATAACCTTCGATGATTATGTGATGCCAAGTTTGATCTATAGAATTCAAACAGAGATTAGAGTTTTTTCAGAGATCTAATTACAACGAATCAGTACCCAATACTAATTTTTCAGACAGTAATTTTCATTTTCAAAAGATTTACAAATCCTGCTTACAGACGATCAGGATGAAAAAAAAGGGCGAGCGAAAAATCCAAACTTGAGCAAACCCTTATCCATGACCAGACCATCGAAACAGCGGGGAGATCAACTGACAAGCGAATCGTTTGCTTCATCGGTTTTTGGCTCAGAATATCAAAAATTGACATTTGTTCTTCCTCTCCACTCCAATCTGGCCTCGAGGTTATCATTCGTTCGTGTTGATCTTGCGCCTGGCGGGTCTTCTCGGATCGTCGTTTTCTCTTTGCTTAGATGAGGTACTTATGAATCGGTTTTCAGACGAATCCACATGGCTTCTTGCTCTGTCCTCTGCAACAATAGCCGGTTTCTGTTCAAGACAGGAAGTTCTCCTGACAAATCTGGTAGGACGGTGTGTTTGAGGAGTTCTCACAATGTTTGTCTCGCTAGAACAAAGCATCTCCTCTGTAGTAGTTGCAAGAAACTTGGTGGGTCTCTGGAGATTGGTGGAACCAGATTAGGTTTTAGATTTTATGGTGATTCTCGAAATGGGTTTTCGTGTAATAGCGAGATTAGGCCGCTGGTGAATGGGGATTATGGAGATAACGATTCCCGTACCGGTGAAAATGGCAGAAACAAGGGAATGAGGAGGAGATTATCACTGAGGCTACGGCCAAGATTACGGTTACTGAGCATGAAGCTTAAGAAGTTCGATTTCAGGGCATCAATGGATGATTTTAGGGTTTTCTTGAGAAAGAATATCAGAAGAGTGATACTGTCTACATGTGTAGCCTTTGTTTTCGGATTATGTTATACGTTCTTGAGATTAACAGCCGTGCCATCTCCGGCCATTGTTCCCTACTCAGATTTCATCACAAATCTCCAAGGCGGTTCAGTTTCAAAGGTTTTGCTCGAAGAGGGCTCTCGTAGAATATACTACAACACGGAGGAGAACGTCGAAGACGCTGAAAAGTTGCAAACTTTGGAGAAACCCGTGATCGAAACGGATGCTGCGGTGGAAAACGTGGCTGAAGCTAATGCAAAAGATGATAGATTACAAAGTAGAATGCCTCTGAAGGCTGGTGGCTTCACAATGTTTTCAAAGGCTCGGGCTTCGACCCCTGTGTGGCAGTACTCGACCAGAAAAGTAGATCATGACGAGAAATTTCTGCTCAGTTTGATGAGGGAGAAGGGAACTACTTACAGTTCGGCTCCGCAATCTGCATTGATGTCTATGAGAAACACTCTGATAACGATAATTTCTCTGTGGATTCCTCTGACACCTCTTATGTGGCTTCTTTACCGTCAGCTCTCAGCGGCTAATAGCCCCGCAAGAAAGAGGCGGTCTAACAATCCTACCGTGGGATTCGATGATGTCGAGGGCGTTGATTCTGCAAAGGAAGAGCTCATGGAGGTAAAGCACGATTTTTTCAAATGTCTAAAAGACAGTACATGTATATGTCTCTTGTATATGATTGAGGGCATCATTTTAGGACATATGAGAGGCTAACTTGATCAATTTGATGTGTTTTTTTCATTTGTCTGTAGATAGTTTCGTGTCTCCAGGGAAGTATAAACTACAGAAAATTAGGAGCAAGATTACCCAGAGGAGTACTTTTGGTTGGTCCACCCGGGACTGGGAAAACCCTACTGGCTCGGGCAGTGGCTGGAGAGGCCGGAGTTCCTTTCTTTTCTGTATCCGCGAGCGAATTCGTGGAAATGTTTGTCGGAAGAGGAGCAGCACGAATCAGGGAACTTTTCAGCGTGGCCAGGAAGAATGCACCCTCCATCATATTCATCGACGAGCTCGACGCAGTTGGAGGAAAACGTGGTAGGAGTTTCAACGATGAACGCGACCAGACACTGAACCAGGTAAAAAGAACCTGTCTTTCAAACATCTAATGTTGTCTCGATCGAATCAGTCTTTATGATCTTCTTATGGTGGCACTGAAAGTATTTTTCCTTTGCAGCTGCTTACAGAGATGGATGGATTCGAGACAGACACGAAGGTCGTAGTCATTGTGGCAACAAATAGACCGGAAGCACTTGACCCGGCTCTTTGTCGTCCGGGACGCTTCTCCAGAAAGGTAGTGGTCGGAGAACCAGACCAAGAAGGTCGTCGGAAAATCTTGGCTGTCCATTTGAGAGATGTCCCTCTCGAGGAAGAGACGGATCTTCTATGCGATCTGGTCGCTTCTCTAACCCCTGGCTTCGTGGGTGCTGATCTCGCCAATATCGTCAATGAATCCGCATTGCTCGCCGCTCGTAGAGGTCGGTCTTTTGAGGGTCACGTCTCCTGCAAAAAAAGCTGTCGTCTTTTTCGGGTAAAAATGAAGGGAAAGATGATATCTTTGTTTGGTTTTTACAGGTGGGGAAACAGTGACAAGGGAAGATATAATGGAAGCCATAGAGAGGGCTAAGTTTGGGATCAACGATAAGCAAGTGAGGTCGAAGACAATAGGGAAGGAGCTCAGTAAGCTGTTTCCATGGATGCCTTCTTTGGTTGGGAGGAATGAACCGGGACAAGCCGGTTTACAAGGGCCATTGGGTTATCAAACTCTCAGTTAAACCGAACCAAACCAAACCAAACCAAACCAACCTGTTTGATTTTTTTTTCTCTTCCTGCCTATGCAGAGTGCAAATTACATTATACAAATTGTTCTGTATCCGACAGATTCTTGGAAATCTGAGTCAAGTTCCGCATTCTTTCAAGGAACAGATTCAAGAAACTGTCTTGCCTTGGTTGATAAATCTCTCATTCAGATGTTGGAATATCTTCTGTGCGAGCAACTGTTATTATTACATATCAGAACCTCCAATGGTTCTATTCTCAAGATTGAATCAAAAGAAACAACTGACATATCAAATTGTCATTTCATTGCCCGAGGTGAAGAATTTGATGAACGTCGATGACACCAGAGGGGAAGTCAAGATCGGCCGTTGCAGAATGTACGGCCACTTTCGCGACGGAAGTAACCTTGACAGGAGGTATGAGCAGAGGTCCAACAAGAGGAACTTTTGTCAAAAACTTTGCATGCTTCAGAACCTGTAATGGCAGGAAAGTTTGAAACCTCCAGACATCAGAAACTTGTAAACTCCAAGAAAACAGATCAACTGTTCTTCGGACAACCGAGTTAAGCATCGAGCTCAGATCAGTCCGATGACAAGACAGAATCAGAAATCAGTGGCTCGTGGGATCGATCTATTACCATCTCTAGAGGACCTCCGATTATGCTAAGTGGCAGCTTAATTCTTCCGACCTGACGAGTGCCATGTATGAATCCTGGCCTGAGAATAATCCCTGCAAAACATAGGAACTCTTTTAATACTTGGCTATATCGAATTATCGATATATTCACGTAGAACGAGCCAAATTGAAGAGAGTTAGATTACCTCTGTTGGAGAATTTATCCAAAATCTCAGCTTCAGTTGCCCTCTGCAATGTAGAAAGGAAACCGTGAAAGAAATGAAAGACTCGGCCGAGCAAATGTGAGTGAAGACATAGCTCAGCAAAGAAGTAGACATACCTTTCCCTCGTAATATCCTCTCAGCAGGTAATTCATAATCCCGAAATCAGCAGCTGATATGTACACAAATCTTTTCACACCTTAACAATTAGCTCTCTTCTGTCAGTTTTCGTGGAAACCACAGGGAAGATAAGAAGAAACTGAACTGCTGAAACACATTACATCCAAATTTTTTAAAAAAAAAATGGTCGAGGGGTTACCTTGTTCTGCAGCAGCTTTAACGGCATTGATGTTTGCAGTTCCATTGATTTTGAACATATGCGAGTTGGAGCCAAACCCTCCAACACATGAAATCTCCAAAACATCGGGCGAAAAAAGGGATGAAAAAACGAACGAACATCTACAAAGAAAATGCAGAAACCAAAAAAGAAATGATTTCTTACCACAGATGTAACTCCATCTAGAGCAGGCTTCAGAGAATCCGGTGAAAGCAGATCGCCTGTGGTTGAACCAAGAAAGCCAAACAAGATCGACCATGAGTTTTTTTCCCTTTTAACACGAAAAAACTCGATAACATACGCATTATGGATTGTATCCAGACCTTGGTGCCAAGTTACATTCTCAACCCAGGAATCATTTTCGTGTAGAGAATATCTTCCAGACCTGCTAAGGCTCGACACAACCAAACCTTGTCTCAGTGCTTCTTGGCATATGTGCGAACCCACGTAGCCATTTCCCCCAAGAACCAATATCTGAATCAAAGACAAAACAGTGTCTTTCAGTTCACAACAATGTCGCACAAGATTCACAAGCAGTGTTCATCATCCAAGTTTACCCTGTCCTCCGTATTTGATCCGTTGCTTTTTGCATTCTCGGCTTTTAAGTGTTCACTACTACTGTTATCAGAACTAGTCGACGACAAAAGCCTCTCGTTTCCTCTCCTATTCATTGAACTGATACAAAGACAAGAGC
The DNA here is from genome assembly GCF_000463585.1 of Tarenaya hassleriana. Lineage (NCBI taxonomy): Eukaryota > Viridiplantae > Streptophyta > Magnoliopsida > Brassicales > Cleomaceae > Tarenaya > Tarenaya hassleriana. The sequence goes on from NW_010966372.1 coordinate 937,529, forward strand.
ATAAGAACAGGAACATGTTACAAAACAAAATAAACAAAGAAAGAAAACCCTCGATTTCTGGGACAAACCGATCAAGCAGAACAAAAAAAAAAACAAATTGAACGAAACCCAGTTGAAATCAAAATCCATGAGACATAAAGATCGATTCTTTTACTGCGCTTTTCGGTTTGAAAAACCTAAACAGACTCACGAGATTGTTGCGACTGGCGACGCCCGTGACCGTATCTGAACCAGAGACCTTAACATCGTCGCACTTGAGGCGGAAAATTTCGACCTAATTTCGAATCCGAGAAGAGGGTCTTTGGATTTCTTATAAGAAATTACGCTGCAGAAATTTTCTGCGGAGTGGCAGAAGAAGCATTACGATCGCTCGGAGGCAAAACCGATGTAGGAGTGAGAGGGTGATCGTTTGTCTACGTGTATCCTTTCCTTTTGTTTTTTCAATAAAAATCCAAAAAGAAAGAAAATAAATAAATAAAATCTCATTTTAAAACATTAATTTCGACGATCCATTAGATGTAATACCTGGAGATGTATTAGAAAATCTGTTATTGAGGTGCGAGGAGTTTTATGTACAGAGAGATTATTATTTACGAGAAGGATTGTGATGCAGATTGCTTCAAATGCGAGGAAGGTTATGGAGGAGATCCAGTGTGATTTGGATTGCAATCATTAGTTATTGTTTTTTATTATTTTACCCTTTTATTAGCTATTTTTTAAAATTTTTATCTAAATATAGATAGACATGCTTAGTCGTGTATTATGAATTATTTTTTTATATATATAAATGTATTTTTCCAAATAAAAATTTGAACCGAAGTTTGATTCTTGATTTAGATTACAATAAACGATAAAAGAACTTGTTTAGTAATCATCTCACCGACTAATTAACGTTATCTATTTCATGTTAGGGTTTCCCATCATCATCATCATCGAGTAGAATTAAAAAAAAAAACAAATTCAAAATGATTTTTTTTTTAGCTTTTAGAGTTTGTCTGATTATAATAATAAAACATAACATTGGTCTTACCTAAGAGTAAGTGTTGAGCCAAGTAAAACAACAGAGACGTGTCCTTTGTGTGTGTGTATATATATTATAAACTGTTATATATATATATATATGTATATAGTATAATCTGTTCACTCCCTAACCCAAAAGAATCTTTGCTTTATTCGTTACATCCAACAATTTACCTTTTTCGTCCGACTTTATACCTTTAAAATACTGATTAGATAATTTAAATATGAAATGATAGAGAGATTGAAATCCATGGAATTAAGTATACTCAATGTCTAGTTGATTCACATGGCCATAAAGAACCTGCAGCATCGTTTTGTTAAATGGTTGAACCACTCTATAACAAATCCTCCAATGGCATAACAGAAATTATCATGTTTAAAGTTTTCTTTTAAAAGAGGTATATTAGTTAAGGGAATTTTAGAATTTCGATTTTCATATGAGGTATATGTGAAATTTTTGATTTTAGGAATTTAAAAATAGGTATATATGAAAATTTTCAAAAGGGCACTTCTATCTATGTAAGAGTAGAAGAAATAGTTTGAATATCCAAATTCCCCAAAATTATTTGAAAGCGAATAAAGCTATAAATTATGGCACACACTGCCAACAACCAAATCTGCAAAGAAAACAAAACAAATAGTGTGATTAGACAATCAATAAATAGATTAGATTTTGTCCTAATTATGATTAGATCTGTCCAAATTGGTGGATGATCAATCCCTTTGTTAAATTCGCAATTCAACAGGAAACTACACAAAAATAATCTAAGAGATATGATGATACATAACGAATATATCATTTGTCACAAAATCACCAATTCCATCAAAGTGCATATGCAGTTCCTTGGAAATTCAACAGTGTCTTGATTTGTACGGCATAATCTGAATATATATATATATATATATATATGTATCAAATTAAATTATAATCATACCACATACTTCATTATTACTACAGTTTGATTGCTATGTCCTAAAAGCAGGAAGACACAACCCTAACCCATTACATGTATATGATACAAGCCCTCATAATTGTGTATATATATACAGATCTCTTCTTAATTAGATTTCCTTATTCGTTAACCAAATTGCCCAATCTCTCTCTCTCTCTCTCTCTCTCTCTGCAATGGAGCTTCTTCACTCTGGAACAATACCAAGCACCCAAAAACTAGCCATAGTAGTAACCATGGCCATAGCCCTCTTCACCATAATCCCCCTCCTCTACCCTTTCAGAGCAAACCCTAACTTCTTCCCCAAGCAACCTCCGGCTCCAAGCACTTCTCATCATCAAACCAGACCCACGTTTCTAACAGAAGCTGCTGTCGAGGAGAGCAACTGCGACATATTCTCCGGGAAATGGGTCCCGAACCCCGACACTCCGTACTACACCAACACGACGTGCTGGGCGATCCACGAGCACCAAAACTGCATGAAGTTCGGTCGACCAGACTCGGGTTTCATACAATGGAGGTGGAAGCCCGACGCCTGCGAGATGCCGGTTTTTAACCCTTTTCAGTTTCTCGAGATTATGAGAGGAAAATCCATGGCGTTTGTCGGCGACTCCGTTAGCCGAAACCACATGCAGTCCTTGATCTGCCTCCTCTCTCGGGTATATGCCTTCTTCTTCTTCTTCCATGACATACGCATGTATACGTGATATATATATATATATATATATATATGTATGTAATGTGTATAGCTAGCTTATCTTGGATTCAAAATCCATGAAATTTGTGTCATATGGTGCTCACATTAATTCTATTACAAGTTCGAGATAACTATAGGTAGATATATAAGAAAATGTGAATTCGATTGATGAGCTTACACACACAACGATTCAGCCGTATAAATAAATTCGATATTTCATTATCTTTATTTTTGGTCCTACCGGTATAATTATGTATTTTTTTTAAAAAAAGGAAAGAAGAGCATATAACTAATCTTGACTTCTAAGTAATGTATTTCTTTAACCAATGAATCGGAAGTCATGAGATGCAAGAGACCGTCTTAAATTTGAAGCCGAAACTATGTAATCATACTTTAGTCTGAGGTGTACGACCCAAGTTAAGATTAATCATCATTGATTCCGTATGCTTATTCGCGATTAATTTCCCTTTTTGCCCCTTTTCTAAATTAACCTAAAAAAAACCATATGTTATGAATTTTTTGCGTATAATATAATCTAGTAGTGGTGTTGTTCGTGCATCTGTACATTTGTCAAACTTTGGACATTCTTCGGCACGTGGTACCAAATGGGTGGTAAGGATGAATGAAGGGTTTAGTTCACCGGTTCCCATAATTATTGAAGAAATATATTTTTTTTCTCGAAAATAGGGCATGGAATTAATGATTACAGGAGTGGTCCAATGATTACAGCTAATTGAAAACTTAAAAGCAAAAAATCATGTCTGAATTGAACATGCACGAACATCCTAACTAACTTTTGATTAAATCGACTAATTAATCACTTCATGTCATAAACAGGACCAATAGTGTGATGTGGGCCTAAACGACCCCCGTTTAGCTTTTGGATCTGATTTTGATAGATTTTCTAAATATTTTATGTCTTGCGATGAAACCCATTTTACCAAAAGAAAAAAAGAAAAGAAAAGTAACTTTCTTGAAATTAAATTAAATGATATTTATAAAACTCAGACTTAAGAATATAATAATTTCAGGTGGAATATCCCGTGGACGTCTCGGACAATTCAGACGAGTACTTCAAGCGATGGAAGTACGAGACGTACGATTTCACCATCGCAGCATTCTGGACACCACACTTGGTCCGATCCACCGAGCCCGACCCCACCCGACCCCACCACTCCGGTCTCTTCTACTTACACCTCGACGAGGCCGACGACAAATGGACGGCCGAGATCGGAGATTTCGACTACCTCATCATCTCCTCCGGCCACTGGCACTACCGACCGTCTATCTTCTTCGAGGACAGGGCACTTGTAGGTTGTCACTACTGCCAGTTACCGAACTTAACGGATCTAACGATGTTTTACGGTTACAGAAAAGCATTCAGGACAGCGTTTAGAGCGGTATTGAACTCGGAGAGCTTCAAGGGCGTGATGTATCTTAGGAGCTTTGCTCCGTCGCATTTCGAAGGCGGGTTGTGGAACGAAGGAGGGAACTGTCTGAGAAAGCAACCCTACAGGTAAAAACCGGTCAGAACTCGATTCATCTGATTTACGTTTTCATCGTATCTGCAATAAGGTAATCGTGTTTTTTTCCGGATGAAGAAGCAATGAGATGGATCTAGACGAGAGGAGCATGGAACTGTACATGATTCAGATGGAGGAGTTTCAGGCGGCGGAGAAGGAGGCGAGGAAGAGAGGGATGAGATTCCGAGCATTAGACATGACTCAGGCCATGTGGATGAGACCGGACGGTCACCCAAGCCGGTACGGTCATCCACCCGGAGCCAATGTCTCGTTGTACAATGACTGTGTCCACTGGTGCTTGCCCGGCCCTATTGATACCCTCAACGATTTCTTGCTCGCCATGCTCAAACGAGAGGGCCGAGGTTTCAAGACTCGATCCAGTGATCGAAAAATGCTGTCCTGATTCTTTCTATCTTAATTTATTGTTGTTGTCAATAGATTGCTCCATTGTCGTTGCCTAGTTATTGGATCACCACTAAGTTGTCATGTTCACCTCCCCATATATATATATGCATATATACATTGTTCTTGGACCAAAACATGGAGTTTCTTCCTGTATCCGCAGTCCTTCAAAAGGCATCAAAACCAGCCATAGTTGTAGCATCTGTCCTGATTCTCCTCACCGTAACGCCAGCTTTGTATTCTCTCCTCGGCGGCTACTCAATCTTCCCTTTCGTAATCACGTCCAATCCTTTCTTATTATCTCTTCCTCCTCCCTCCGACGGTTCTTCTTCTTCTTCTTCTCCCGATGCTTCACATGATCCATCTCCTTCACAAGGTCCATCTGATAATTCCTCCTCCTCGGTTGATGAGGAAAAGTGTGATTATTTCTCGGGGGAATGGGTTTCGAACCCAGAAGCACCGTACTACACCAACACAACATGCTGGGCGATACACGAGCATCAGAACTGCATCAAGTATGGGAGGCCCGATACCGAGTTTATGAAATGGAGGTGGAAGCCAGATGGCTGTGAACTCCCTGTCTTCAATCCTATTGAGTTCTTGCAGATTGTTAGTGGAAAGGCAATGGCTTTTGTCGGGGATTCCATTAGCCGGAACCAAGTTCAATCTCTGTTATGTCTTCTCTCTCGGGTAAAACCCTAATCCTCAGACCTCTGACTTCCATCTAACATCGTAATGGATCTCCCTTTCTGATATTCTGTTTCTTGCAGGTAGAATATCCTCAAGATATTTCTCCTACTGCAGATACAGATTTCAGGACATGGAAGTACCCATCCTATAACTTCACTGTTCATGCCCTATGGTCACCTTTCCTAGTTAGTTCCACTGAAGCTGACCCTTCAGGACCTGACAAAACCGGTCTCTTCAACCTATACATTGATGAGTTCGATCCAATATGGATGGCTGAGATTGGTCAGCTCGACTACCTTATTATCTCTTCCGGCCACTGGTTTTTCCGACCAGTTATTTTCTATGAAAACCGACAACTTGTCGGGTGCCACTATTGTGGATTAGCCAACGTAACTGTATTGCCGTTGGACTACGGTTACAGGAAGGCTTTGAGGACGGTACTCAAAGCCATTCTTGATAATTTTGCGGGTGTGGCATTTTTTAGGACTTTTTCCCCTCATCATTTCGAGGGTGGACCCTGGAACAAAGGAGGAGACTGCATAAGGACACGGCCTTACAGAAGGAATGAGACAGTATTCAGGGATGAAAATCTCGAGTTTCACAACATTCAGCTCGAGGAATTTAGGGCTGCAGAAGAAGAAGCGGTGAAGAAGGGTTTGAGACTAAGGTTAATAGACACAACACAGGCAATGCTATTGCGGCCGGATGGGCATCCTGGAAAATACGGCCATCCGCCGAATGCACAAGTGACCTTGTTCAAGGACTGTGTGCATTGGTGTTTGCCCGGACCAATCGACACTTGGAATGACTTCTTGCTACGAATGATGAAGACAGAGAAGTGAAAAGGAAATGATGGGAAAGGCAAAAAGCTCTAGCTGGGTTATGGTGATAATGAACTCTGATGCAATGTAGCATCAGATTTCTGTTTTCTGTCCTGCCAGTTATTACACTATTGGAAGCAATAAGTTGCAGAGTAAGATCTTGTAGTAGTTCCAGTAATTGGTTTTTGATGTTTTTCATATCTGAGAGTGGAAAGAACTATTGAAAGCAATCGTCTTATTCCTATCAATTGTATATATATAGTAATTCCTCTTGCAACCAAATGAACAAAGATGAACTCAATTTGACACGCACTCAGGTATACTCTATTTTCAAAAGGAAATCTTGATGAAGACCACGAAAGCTGACCTGAGATACAGAAGCCTTGTTTGGGTGTCATTTCTGGGAGCAGAGGAATATGGAAGGTTGGAATGAACACCGACTTCATGATCTGATACATACCCTTTATCTGAATTCGTTCTGGCGAATCTGTTCCTTGCCGTAACTAATCTAGTGAACTAATCCGAAACCAAGATCCGAATCCTGGAAACTACAATCAAATGAAGTCAGAAAGAAGAAATTCCAGAAATCAACAGACAAAGCCTAACCGGAAAAACCTGTTCACGAGTAGTGGAATGAGAGTTGAGCTGAACAGCGAGAGCGGAACCGGAGGCGAGCGAGTGAGCGAGGAGGTGATGGAGATGCAGAGAGAAGACCGGAGGAAGCAATTTTAGACGTAGATCTCGGATCGAACGGCTGAGAGCGGCGGCTTTCCGGTCAAGCTCCTCCGCGTATTTCGTAATAAAAATCAGAGGGATCCGATCTTTCTCGTCGTTGTCCTTCTTCCATGTCCGCCGACAACGTCGGCAGCCCATGCAAGAAGTCCCGCCATTACCCTTCTTCTTCTTCGTCTTCGTGGGAGGGGAAGAGAGATGAGTGCAGAGCTGAACCGGTGCGATTGGATCCTGAACCGC
>NW_010966372.1:945260-960993 GCF_000463585.1 Tarenaya hassleriana
CGCTCCGGTTCGCTTCTGGATGATGGAGTTCGATTCGGTATGGTAAAATGGGCCGATAAGTTGTTATTTCAAGCCCAATCACCAAACAGGCCGGATAGTCCATCTTTTCCTTAGTAGTGAAAATTCGATTTTTTTTTTTATAATACAAACTATTACTTTTCTTTTTCTCTTTTTTTTTTTATTATTGCGCAATTTTTATTATCATCACTATCAAACTATATTTTTTCGCTCTTATATAATATTATGTAGTTGAATTAGCTGGATCATTTTGTAATTTTCTAACAACATGCTTTATTTAAATTTTTTTAAAAAAACAGAATATCCTCTATCTAAAGCATTGAATTGTATTTTTTTTCCTTGTATGTGGGTTCCATAAAGGCATAAAAAAAACTCAATTGGAAAAGTAAGCAGCTTTGACGTTTTCCTACCAAAAATTATCCAAGGAAGGGATAATTAATAAAAAAAATGATAAAAGAATTACATAAAGAAAATGTGGATGTGTATATATATAATGTATTCGAAACGTGTAACATTTTTAAAAATGGTAGATTTTTTTTTGATAACGGAAGACCCCTACCTACTACCCTAAATTTTAAAAAATAGTAGATTTGGTTCTTATCCTTTTTCGGGCACATGATGGCCTATCTCATGATTCATTACTGCGTATTGCAATTTGCATGGCTTGCAATCCACACTCTCCTCCCCCATCAAGCAAACCCTGTAAAATCGTATAACCTCAAGCATCTTTCAAACCTTATCAAAACCAAACCTATAATATGTATTTATATATATATATATGATGTAAAATCATGGATTAAAATATTTGTTTAAATGAATTGTGAATTATATTTTTCGAGAACTTTGCATAAATGTAGACCCCGTTTCCCCATTGGGAATCTTAATGTAACTCCACGCGGTTGGGGTTCACCTTGGAAATACTTAATCCCAAAACCTTAGCTTATAAGCCATCTCTCTTATAAAAACTGCAACTTTCTTGCATTTTCCTTATAAAAATTGCAACTTTCCTGGCATTTTCCTCCCAACCAAACAGGCCTCGACCCCCACCCCTAATTCATTATTCAGTTCCCACAAAAAGATCATTGCTTGTCGGTCGCATTAACTTCATAATCTCGTGTGATTAAACAAGCAGCCGGCCTGATTACAAAATGTTAAAAAAGGTGAGGAGAAAAGTCAAAGTCTTGGTCACCAAACCCTTTAAAAGACCCAAGAAACCCTCCAAACCTCCACCAGAACCTCCTCCTCTTCCTCTTCCTCTTCCTCTCCCTCCGCCGAAATCACCATCTCCGCCGCTTTCTCCGTCGCCGGCGACGATGACGATGAGAAGAAGGAATTCTCCGTTTCTATTTCCGAGCACTGAATCCTCTGTCTTGCCCGATCCGTCTCGCTTCTTCGCTCACGATCTCCTCTCGAACCCTCTTCCTACGAACTCGTTCTTCCAGAATTTCACCCTTAAAAATGGCGATCAAGCGGAGTATTTTCATCCGTATCTCGTCAAGCCCTCGGCCTCGTCTCTTTCGATCTCGTACCCATCACTGTTCGACAGCCCAGCTTTCATTTACCAGGTCTTCAATGCAGATATCATCGTTTCCGGGTCGGACGGACCCGACCCGAATGCCAGGAAGACCCATTTGATCTCCTCCTTCAATGATCTCAGCGTAACCCTAGATTTCCCTTCTTCGAATCTCAGGTTCTTCCTCGTCAGAGGGAGCCCATTCATCACCTGCTCCGTCTCCAACAATTCTCCGGTAACAATCTCCACAATTCACGCGGTTCTTTCGTTTTCCGGCAATCATTCATGCACGAAGTACACTGCTGAGCTCAACAATGGTCAGACATGGTTGATTTACGCCTCTTCGCCGATTAATCTGAGCAAGGACGGTGTTTCTTCGATTACCTGTGGTGGGTATTCGGGTATAATCCGAATCGCCGTGTTGCCCGGATCGGGTCCGGGGTTTGAATCGGTTCTCGATCGATTCAGCAGCTGTTACCCAGTTTCCGGCGACGCGGTTATCACCAAGCCCTTTTGCGTTGAGTACAAATGGGAAAAGAGAGGATGGGGAGATTTGCTCTTGCTCGCTCATCCTCTGCATCTGAAGCTTTTATCCGGCGATGATTGCTCGGCCACTGTTCTTGACGATTTCAGGTACAAAAGCATCGACGGAGATTTGGTCGGAGTCGTCGGAGATTCCTGGGTTTTGAAGCCAGATCCTGTCTCGGTAACTTGGCACTCGATCAGAGGAATCAAGGAAGAATCATACGACGAGATCATCTCTGCTCTCGTCAGAGATGTGAACGCCTTGGATTCATCGGCTCCAGTGACGAACGAATCGTATTTCTACGGGAAATTGATCGCGAGAGCTGCGAGGTTAGCTCTGATAGCGGAAGAAGTGTGTTTCCTTGATGTGATTCCAAAGATCAGAACTTACTTGAAGAACATGATCGAGCCATGGTTAGATGGAACATTCCAAGGGAATGGTTTCTTGTATGATCCCAAATGGGGAGGTATAATCACGAAACTAGGATCAAAAGATGCCGGAGCCGATTTCGGTTTCGGGATCTACAACGATCACCACTATCATCTGGGTTACTTCCTCTACGCCATTGCTGTACTCGCAAAGATCGATCCTTTGTGGGGCAAGAGGTACAGAGGTCAGGCATACTCTCTAATGGCGGATTTCATGAACATGGGCAGAAGGGCTAGTGCCAATTACCCGCGTCTCCGGTGCTTCGATCTCTTCAAGCTCCATTCCTGGGCAGGAGGTTTGACCGAGTTTGCCGACGGCAGAAACCAAGAGAGCACGAGCGAGGCCGTGAACGGGTACTACTCGGCCGCCTTGCTGGGCTTAGCCTACGGAGACTCACACCTCGTCGCGACGGCCTCAACGCTCGTAACGCTCGAGATTCACGCGGCACAGACATGGTGGCACATCGGAGAAGACGAGGAGGACCAGATTCACGTTTACCCGAAGGAGTTCGTGTCGGAGAATCGAGTGGTGGGGGTGTTGTGGGCGAACAAGAGGGACAGTGGGCTGTGGTTTGCTCCAAAGGAGTGGAGAGAGTGTCGGCTGGGGATTCAGCTGCTGCCGACCCTACCTACTACCCTAAATTTTAAAAAATAGTAGATTTGGTTCTTATCCTTTTTCGGGCACATGATGGCCTATCTCATGATTCATTACTGCGTATTGCAATTTGCATGGCTTGCAATCCACACTCTCCTCCCCCATCAAGCAAACCCTGTAAAATCGTATAACCTCAAGCATCTTTCAAACCTTATCAAAACCAAACCTATAATATGTATTTATATATATATATATGATGTAAAATCATGGATTAAAATATTTGTTTAAATGAATTGTGAATTATATTTTTCGAGAACTTTGCATAAATGTAGACCCCGTTTCCCCATTGGGAATCTTAATGTAACTCCACGCGGTTGGGGTTCACCTTGGAAATACTTAATCCCAAAACCTTAGCTTATAAGCCATCTCTCTTATAAAAACTGCAACTTTCTTGCATTTTCCTTATAAAAATTGCAACTTTCCTGGCATTTTCCTCCCAACCAAACAGGCCTCGACCCCCACCCCTAATTCATTATTCAGTTCCCACAAAAAGATCATTGCTTGTCCCCCCCTGCCGATACTGCCGGTGTCGGAGACTCTGTTCTCGGACGTGAGGTTCGTGAAACAGCTGGTGGAGTGGACGTTACCGGCGCTAGCGAGGGCGGACGCGGGCGAGGGATGGAAAGGGTTCGCTTACGCGTTAGAGGCGGTGTACGACAAGGCAGGAGCGATGGAGAAGGTTCGAGGGTTGAATGATTTCGATAATGGGAATTCACTGAGCAATCTCCTGTGGTGGGTTCACAGCAGAGGCAGTGGTGAAGATGACGAAGAAGAAGATGGTTGCTTGGGTGACAAGCATTGTTGGTTCCGTCACTATTGTTAGTGTGTGGCTCGTGGCTTCGTCATTTCAGTATTTAACTTGGAAATCACATCGTCGCTGAAATAAAAACCACCAATTTCGTTTGAATCCTTATTTGCAAAAAAAAAAAAAAAAAGAAATAAAATTTGAATTTAAATTTTTGGTGGGTTGGGTTTCCTACTTTTTTTTTTTATAAGAATGTTGTTTTTATCCCGTGTAAAAATGAAAGCGATGGGGAAACCCAGGTGAGATGGTTAAGGGGTATGGCGAGAAACCATGAGGTATGGGGCTATCGCCTCTTTAAACTCTCACATGTTGCATGTTAGTTACGGTTGATTTACCTTCCGCGTGTGTTACAGGTTCGTGCGCGTGAGTTTGGGGTTTTTTTGGTTTGCGATGTCGTCCTGATGCCGTTCTCATCCGGTCTATTGGACTGTGAGACGTTACGGTGTCCGGTATCCGATCCGAAGGGTGGTAGGGCAGTTTCCCAATGTATCCAAAAAAAAATGAAAGCGATGGTAGATTTGGGATGACGAGGAGGAGGATAAGCCTTTGCATTGTCGTATCTTATTATATTACAAAAATAAAACTTGGCATCTTTAGAAAATCCGCGTGGTTGATGTGCGTGCCATATGATTCATTCTCTTTGCCACCTTTGGGCCCACAGCCCACGTGGCGACTGTTAAAATTCTCAATTAGTGGTGTAAATTTGAATTTTCTAAGATTAAATTAACCTTTTTTTAACCGATCCAATCAAAATGGGGCCTTTTTATACGAATTATCACATAAATGAATAGAAATATCACAAGGCTTTTTCAATATTAAATTCGGATTCTCACACAATTAATTATAAAATCAGTTTTCCCGATACGATGTCGTTTTTGCTGATTGATTGCCTCGGAAGCAGGGGAGGAGCCCAGAAGCTGCAGACGAAATAAATAAATAAATATTTAAAAATTTCAATAAGCAGAGGTACAGAGAGCGGAACACCAATACGAAGCAACAGCGAAGAACACGAGGGAGAGAGAAAACAGTACAAACATTCCAAACTTCCGATCATTTCACGCCGGTGATGGCGTCGCCGCCGGCGACTCAGAATCTCGATCGTTTCCGTACGGTGTCCGAGATCGAGGAGGTTGGACCCGCCGAATCGGAGGGAATGACATTGACTCACGGAGTGAACGGCTTAGCCTCTGCCGAACAGATTCGCCGGCGAGTCTCCCGGAAGTTTTCGGTCGACGGGAAGCCTCGAATTTGCCGGCAGCAGTCCTTTGGTCGGGATATCGGGCACGCTGCGGCGGAGACGTATCTGATTACTCGGCTCAGCTTCAAGCTTCTTCGTTACCTCGGGTACTGATCTCGTTTCATCTTCATCCTGTTACAGGCTTTGAACACTGTCGCGCGTAGTTGTTAATTAGTTTTTGAAAATTGTTGCTTGCACTTGAGCGAATTCATACAAATCGAAATCGCAGCTGCTTTTTTTCCCCCCTAGTCAGAAACTGCAAATGGACTGGAAACTTTGCTCAAGTTTGAGCAAATTTCACAACTTTAACTTGTCTGTTGAAGTTGATAAATGGGACAAATGTAAGATTGTTTTCTTGCCAAAAAAGAAGAAGAGGGGTTTGAGGTTTTCATTTTCCGAATCTACCAGAAATTTGGTTTTAATTGTGAATTCTTGTTCAGGGTAGGCTACCGGTGGATCACAAGGTTACTTGCTCTTGCTTGTTACGCGATGCTGCTGATGCCTGGCTTCCTTCAAGGTTTCAAATTGTTGTATTTGCTGGCAATTTCACAGAGAAAGGAGCCTTCTTTTTAGTTAGAACCCGGGTTTTTATAGGATGAAAAAGCGTTGTAGGCAATATTGGTAACCGGGTTCGAGTTTTTCTGCAGTTGCATATCTTTATTTTTTCTCAAGCAATGTCCGGAGGAGCATAGTGTATGGAGATCAACCAAGGAATAGGTATGTGATCGTGTGATAGGAACAACATTTTGCCATTCCTCCCCCCCATCACTCCAGCCTACGATGTTTTGAGTATCAGCTCATTTTAAATGCCTTAGACCACTGACATATTCGATGGATGGATATATCAGGTTAGATCTGTACTTACCGGAACACAATGACAGCCCGAAGCCTGTTGTGGTTTTTGTGACTGGTGGAGCTTGGATTATTGGGTGGGTACCTTCTTTAAGTCACCTTTCTCTCTCTGCTCTGCTCATCACTGAAGTTCTCCTGATTACCTTTCCTCTGTTTTCCCGTGTAGTTCTATCGGAAAACTTCTTTATGCTTGCTTTAGATCATTGGTTTTCATCTTCTAACACCTAATGAAGTTTGTGGTCATGATTCCATATTTTCCAGGTACAAAGCTTGGGGTTCACTCTTGGGACTGCAGCTGGCAGAACGAGAAGTCATTGTGGCATGTGTTGATTACAGGTAATCGAAGCTTTTCCATTCTTGGAAACGTTTGGAATCTAAAAGAACTTAATACAATGCATGGTATTAGTATCTATTACCAAACGACTCCCTTCCCGTTGTCTTTGCTTGCAGAAACTTCCCTCAGGGAACAATTAGTGATATGGTCAGGGATGCATCTCAAGGGATCTCTTTTATCTGCAATAACATCTCTGCATTTGGAGGTGATCCTAATAGGTTGGAACCGCCTTGACCTGGTTTATTTTAGGTCGAACCTTTCCTACCTTCCATAGCCTCTTTCTTGAAATGAGCTGTTTGTGTTTGTGTTGGCTAGGATCTATTTGATGGGGCAATCAGCTGGTGCACATATTGCTGCATGTGCTCTCTTGGAACAAGCTGTTCAAGAATCGCGAGGAGAGACCGTCTCTTGGAGCATTTCTCAGATAAAAGCTTACTTCGGTTTATCCGGAGGGTATTTTCTACACTTGCCATACTATGAAGGACATATAAGTTCTGAAAAATATGCTCCAGGATTTCCCCTTGATCTTTCTCTGCTTCCTCTTCTTAGAAATGATAGCTGTTGAACACATGATGTTTGTTTAGAAAGCAGATCTTTTTCTTGTTGATTCTTACGTCAGAATCTCTCCATTTCAATCTTCAACAGGTACAATCTGTTCAACTTGGTAGATCACTTCCATAACCGGGGCCTGTATCGCTCAATCTTCCTAAGGTACTTTGCATTTGTTCGTCGATCAAATTCTTCCTACGCTTTTTGACTGATAAGTTCTGAATGTTAAACTTACCTTAATCCCTTTCTCGACCGTTCATCTTTGTTGATCAACTTGCCAGCATAATGGAAGGAGAAGAGTCCTTTGAACAATTCTCTCCTGAAGTAAGATTGAAAGACCCAAGTGTTAGAAAGGTTGCATCTCTCTTGCCTCCTGTCATACTTTTCCATGGAACTGCTGATTACTCCATACCGTCGGATGCAAGGTTAAATCATTTCTCCTCTCCAACCACAAGTATTTCACTTCAGAATCATATATATAGGCTACGGAAACCTTCTCTCATCGATCTTCGGGTTTTCCTTTTTGCAGCAAAACTTTTGTAGATGCTCTTCGAGCAGCCGGTGTTCAAGCCGAACTGATTTTGTACAGCGGAAAGACGCATACTGATTTATTCCTTCAGGTAAATGGAAAAAGAAAAGTTCAACATCTCCATCCATGAGCCACATCACTGAATCAGTATCTACTTAGCCACCAAGAACAAAATGTTTCATATCTGTTGTTACTCTCGAATTACTCGAAACACACTCAATGCTGTTGAAACACGCATTTGCAGGATCCCCTGCGAGGTGGAAAAGACGAACTCTTTGACCAAATAGTCTCTGTAATACACGCTAATGAGGGCGAGGCACTAGCCAGAGATGCAGTGGCACCTCGGAGGAAGCGGCTTGTACCAGAGTTGTTACTGAAACTGGCCCGCGAGGTCAGCCCCTTCTGAACAATCTCATGTTCTGCCTTTAGTGTGGACCATGAATCAGTAGTTTGGTTCGTATCGCAATGTTGTCATTATTACCGCTGTTGTTTGCTGTCTTTTGTTGTCATTGTCGTTGCACAAGGCCGAGACTTTCCACCTCTGATCCAAAATATAAAACAGGAAGAGAATTTGCATAATATTATAATGAAAATCTCTGGATATTACAAGTTCAACTCAAATGGCAACGACAATGTCTTGGAAGCAAGAGAGAGTAATACAAATCTTGAAGAGAACGACCAAGCAGTGATCATTCTTCTTATTATTGTGACTACACTTATCTTTAGATCATGGATTTGGCAATCTTGAACCATTCAGTGTGGAAAGCTCCATCCATGTCAACCCTCTCATATGTGTGAGCTCCAAAGTAGTCTCTTTGAGCTTGAACCAGATTCGCTGGCAACCTCTCCCTCCTGTACGAGTCGAAGTATGCCAGACTGGCTGACATTCCCGGTGTGCTGATTCCCGAGTTTATGGCCAGGGACACTACTCTTCTCCAAGCGGATTGCCTCTCGATGATCTCCTTTGCAAACTCGGGATCGACCAGAAGGTTCGGCAGTTCGGGGTTCCTGTCATAAGCCTGCTTGATCCTGTCCAGGAATATGGCTCTGATGATGCATCCTCCTTTCCAGATCCTTGCCAGTTCACCTAGCTTCAAGCCCCATCCTTTCTCGAGGCTCTTGGCTCGGATCAGATTCATTCCTTGCGCATAGCTACAGATCTTGGACGCATAAAGAGCCCGCCTCACATCGTCGATCAGTTGTTTCTTGTCCACAGCTTGGTCAGTCAAGATATCGCCAAACCCGCCTTCTTTGAAGACTTTAGCGGCTTGGACCCGTTCCTCTTTCAGCCCGCTGAGGAACCTTGCGTCGAGAGATGATTCGATGGTGGGAGCTGGGACTGATAGCTCAGCAGCTTGCTGTACCGTCCATTTCCCGGTACCCTTCATCCCGGTTTTGTCCAAGACTTTGTCAACCAGATACCCATCGCCCTTATCATCCTTGATCTTGAAAATATCGGCTGTGATCTCGATCAAGAAGCTAAGAAGCTCGCCTTTGTTCCATTCAGAGAAAACGGTATGGAGCTCGTCGTTCGATAACTTCCCGACGGATTTCAGGACATCGTAAGCCTCTGCAATCAGCTGCATGTCACCATACTCTATTCCATTGTGAACCATCTTGACAAAGTTACCGGACCCGCCTTTCCCGATGTAAGTGACGCACGGACCGCTGTCCGGAACCTGAGCTGCGACCTTCAGAAGAATGTCTTCGATATACTTGTATGCCTCGTAGGAACCTCCGGGCATCAGAGAGGGTCCATTCCGGGCACCCTCTTCGCCGCCCGAGACTCCCATCCCGAGGTAAAGCAAACCCTGCTCGGTCACGGCCTTCTCTCTCCTCTCAGTGTTCTCATACCATTCGTTACCACCATCGATGATGCAATCTCCCTCTTCCATGTAGGCAGAGAGGGTCTTAATGGTCTGATCGACCGGTGCACCTGCTTTTACGAGCATGATTATAACACGAGGCTTCTGAATCGAGTTGACGAAAGACTCGGGGTCATGGAATCCGTACACGGGCAGGTTCCCTTCTCTCTTGGCTCGTTCGACAGTCTCGTCGACTTTGGAGGTCGTTCGGTTGTAGACAGAGATGGGGAAGCCTTTCTCGGCGATATTGAGAGCCAGGTTTTGGCCCATCACAGCGAGTCCGGCCAGGCCGATTCTTGTAGGTGCTACAGCCATCGTCTTCTCCCTCTCTGCGAGAAATTCCGTAACAGATGATTCATAAGCTCAAAAACCACAGATCTCGAAAAGGTTGGATGCAAAAAGTTTTAAGATTATGTATAAACAATTGATTCTTCAAGTGGATGAAAACACAAAGCTACAATATCCAAAGGGTCAACCATGAAATCTGCAATATGCAAACCAAAGTGTGCAGCTTTCAAGAGCCAGATGATTCTTAAAAGCGGTTTCCAGCCAAGAAAAATCCAAACTTTCGAACCCTAACAAGATCCCAGACTCCCAGTGAAGAAAATGGACAAACTCTTAGCTTGATTTCATGGAAATCATCTAACCAGCGTCAGATTCCCGAATTCGAACCCCTAAACGAAGCCAATGAACCTTCAAACGTGTACATGCAAATGCCGGACAGAGCTCAGGCGAGACTACGATTCAACAGATACGCCCCAAAAGGTTACATGGACGAATCGAATCCTAGTAGACATCGACGGAAACGATCAGACCACTCTCGTCCACATTCATCGGAGATCTAAGATAACAGACCATAGGAAATATCGAACGAAACCCACATCGGAAATTACGACACAAATCGCCAGATCCTAGATTACCCAGAAGCGGAAATCAAATAAAGCTCCAAACTTTTCCCCAAAAAACAAAAAGGCAGAACGTCCAAACAAAAAAGCGCATGCTCTGTTTGAAAAAAAGCTAAGAATTTCCAGATCCCCAAACCTGAATTATGCGGAAATGGACTCGAGAGGCTCCAAGAAAGTTCAATGAGGGGAAAAGGATCAGAATCGCAGGAGATTGCAAGGAAAATAAATCAATGGAAGCTGAAATCAGATATATAGCGTTAGAAGGGTCTGGGGTCTCTGCATTTCACAAAGGAGAGATCTTTGTTATTTATGTAATGATGTGTTCTCCAAGAAGAATGTCAAAATTGGCCACTCTGCGTTAGGTGAGACACCGTGGAACGTGGTTGGTTGGTAGTTGTGAGTTCTTTCTTTCTTTCTTTTTTTCATTTTACCTTTATTTTTCCAAATCAAAGATTAAAAAAAACACACAATGGTTTCATTTAACGTTTGATATATCGCATTTGATGGTTATTTTTGGATTTGGAGGTTTTTTTTTATTTTTTGCAACCAGCTGTGCTTGGTGAAATAGCTGAAACAATGCTGGATTGTCATTATACATGATCCATTTGACATCATCAGTCACAAAACCAGGTCAAATACAGATTTAGAACCTTCGAAATCAACCTCTATGTTCTGACCTTTGAATTTCACGTTCATCGTCAAATAAAGACACCCCCCCCCCACCACCACAAAAAGGACTTCCCACCTGAAAAATCAATGTTATTTGCCACCAACCCAATTGGCTTGGATCAGCATTATATCATATTATTTGTCACAAACATGAACCACAGCTTCGTATTAACTCATAAAGACAAAAGTAAATGTCGTGGGAGAGGAAGATAGCTTCTGACATACAAAGGGTTTCTTACACATAAACTAAGGAGGAAGTGGCAGTGATTTGGTAGCTCGAGCCTTTTGCTCTTGAGTTACAAATGAATGCACCAAAACTAAGACCATATAGACAAAAATTTCAGTTGGGATGCCCAAATGTGAAAAGGAAAAAAAAAATGTGATTCAGTTCTTTTTCGTGTTACCTGATCCTCTTGTTCTTTTGGAGGTTTTGTTTCTGTTTGTGTGTCTCTAGAGGCCAAAATTGCACATCTGGACAAATTCCATTTCGCCATCGACGTATTTGGTCCAGAGAGACTTGTACTGGTTCATAGCAATGTCAAGCCATGGTTTCATGTTCCCGTTGTAATGGATCACTGCTGCGTTTCTGATCTCGTCCATTCCCACGCTTGGATTGTAGCCGAGCCCCATAACATGCCATGCTTTGTCCAGTGATTTCGTCTTTGAGTAGAAGGTGATCAATCCCGGAGGTAGAGTTCCTACTCTCCAGAGTGATTGGTCCTCATTCTGCTTGAAAAGACACATCCATGAAAGGTTCAGTTCAAATCATTCAAGGAAATAGAAGAACAAATACCTGGAATCACACACCTGCAGACCAGTTTATTGTTGTACAGATTTGCATAGAAAACAATGGCAGATTTCCAGGAAGAAGAACAGGATTTAGCAGTTTCATGCCAAGTACACCTAAGTTATTCCAACAATGCTAAGGGGGCGGCTTTCAGATTTTTACAACTCTTGAAATGACCCGCATATTCCTTTGCATTGCAAATGAATCAGTCACATATTTCATATATATTGAATTCTTTTACTTACCAAGTTCTGCCAGTAGTGGTACTGCTCGGTGCATTTTTCGCGCCTCCAAGCATCGAGGTCGAATATGTTCATTCCAAAAGCCCAAGCACATGAGTTTGGGTTGAAGCTCTCCTTGATCAAAGGATGGCTGAAATTTAGGTATTGAGCATATCGATGGAAAGAGCCAAAACATGTCTCCACAGCTCCATTCACTTTGCCATCCAAGTTAATCTTCCATAAACCAGTCAAGTCCTTTTGCACCACAACATCATCATCCAAGAACAACATCTTACGGAGCTTTGGGTACATCTCAGGCAAATAGAATCTGAGATGGTTCAACATCGACAGATGTTTCGCGTTCTTGAACTTGAGATTATGGGCGTCCATGGTCGAGTTCTCAGCCTGGTTCTCAAAGTAGAATTTCTGCAGCTTGGCAGATTCGAGCTGCCTCAAAACCGGTACATACGAAGAGTTCAAGAACTTAAAATCCTCAACCATCTTGATCTCGATGTGGGCACCACGGCCCAGTGGACGCATATTAAACCAGACATTCATGGCTGCGAGGTTCATCCGATCGGTCACCACGTGAAAGACATGCTTCCATGGCTCTTCCGCATTCATCACCACTGATCTCACCACAACCGACACAGCAATCACATTGTCGGAGAAAATGGCATAGTGGTAAAGGCTCGGATCCTCCACAGCCGGGTCAGGTGGAGCCTCCTTGTACTTCTCAGGATGAGAAATCCTCTCTTCTACAAGCCTCATGGCCAAACAGTGAATACTTTTAGGGACAGATTTTGCAGCAATCAAGCTGGCAACAGTGCCACTTTTCTTGGCCTTAGTCAACTGTTCATGGACGGCAAAGATTGTGTCTTTCAGCTTCTGGATTTTTAGCTGGGTATCATAGCTTTCCTTCGACTCAGCAATCATCATCCTCGCTGTTTTAACCTTGTCCTTCACTTCTTTCTCAACCTGTCGTAACGTATCCTCCTCGACAGCGTTACCATTTTCAGAGAGGACAGATTTGAGGCCAGGTTTTGACTGCAAATCCGAGAAGTTAATAGCCAGATCTTCGAACAACTTCAGCTGCTTCGAAGCATCAACCTTCAGCTTCCTGGCGTAAGCCGCGTATGCATTCACCAGCGTTAGGTGATCAGTTGCTTGCTTGTGTATCAGATCCACCCGTGTCTTCAATGGGTCCGATTGCAATGCCAAAAACGTCCTGTGCATATATGCGCTTCCCGTATTTGGTAGTGTCTAAGCCACAAGAACAAGAAAATCCCACAAGCAATTTTTGGAGAAAATCAATCACCAGAACTTCGGTTCACACGAATAACAAATACAACACAAGCTACGGAAACGAAAGGAAAGTTATAAAATTGCACAGATTACTTCAATTAATTCGACGACGTTCGCATGACAAAAAAAATCTAGCGTAAAAGAGATGAATCTAATACAGAAATGAGCATAGAGATTCTGAGATTTGCGACGCTTACAGGATCCTGATGCTGACGAGACGAGTTGAGGACGACAGAGAACGTCGCGAGGAAGAGAAGAGAGAACATGGCGGAGACGAAGATCCGGTACGAGAACAAACCGCGAAGGCCGGCGGATGAGCCGCCGCCGCGGCCTCCTCGGAAAGCCACCGCCATTTCCTCCGACAATCTACTCAACTAATACTCTCCTCCTTCACCGATCGATCTTTCGCCGGACCCAGATCTCAATTCGATTCCTTTGTTCCTCTGTTGAGAAGAAAGATGAAGATGATGATGATGAAAGGAGACCACTTTAGGAGTGACGGATAGATCTCAACATGTTAGAGCAGAAAACACGTAAATAAAAAAAAAAAACAATAATAAATAAACAAATATTATTCACTAAAATACTCAAAGTTGGAGACGACCTAATAAGATCTTGTTCCGCGTCGGTGCATATTAGAAAAGGATAAATTACATTTCACTCCCATTATTTTTATATTGCTTTATATTTAGACCCTAAACTTTTGATGTACTCAGGATATACCTCCTACTAAATTGTTGGGATCAGCTTTTTTATTTTATTTGGAGAATTTATTACGGAAAGGGGATTAATATTTCTTCAAATCAAATACGTTATGAAATTTTATTTTTACATATAATTCTTAGAACTGTGGGGATGTTGTTCAATTTTAGAATACTGGACAAAAATAGTGCACAAAAGTTTAGGGGTTTAAATAGAATTTCATTAAAACAAGAAATTCCCCCACGAGTTCATTGATTTCGTGAAAACCATTTGATTGGTTAAAATCTCAAGAATGCGGGTCCCGCCTAAACGACACAAGAAGGAGTCGTTTTCAGTGGAAGTGACAACGTCGTCGTTTTGATCCTTTTCTATTTCCTTTTGTTTTTTTTTTTAAATCTCGTTTGTTTTTGTTTTTTTCTTAGGGTTTGGCAATTTCTTGGTAACCCAAAGAGAGGCTTTAACGTTAACGTTAAAGTCTCGGATTTTCTCGACAAAAATTCGTTGGCGGAAATTTTCTCGCGAAATTTGGTTTCTGAAGGTTCGACCGTTCTCCAGTTTCTTCATATCACTGCGACTAACGCACGGTATTTATGGATGAACATCATATTTTCGTATTAAATCTGGCAGGAGTTTGAATGAGTTTGAGAATTTTCAATCTCGTCATGTCCATACTCTTAATCTCTTCCCATCGCCTTAAATTTTTATGATTGAATGTGAGTTTTGGACCTTAGTGGAGAAATTTGGGGAATCTCTTGTTTCCTTTAGGAAATCTTCTGGATCCCTGGGAATGTAAATGAACGGATCACTGTGTTTGCGCATAGTTTCCATGTTACTGTTTGGTTGAGGTGAAGGTTTTCCCATCACTCTGCTTAAAAAGCGTTCGCATTTGTATCGTTGAGGGTTGTGCATCTTGTGTCCCGTGCCTAGAATCTTTCGTTGTTGATCATAGGGGTAGGGTCATTCGGCATAGATTGTGGTAGATTCAGAATTGATGCTTGCGTGTGTTGTGTGCACAAAAATGGACAGGCTGTGATGACGAAAACCAGGCGTGGGCTTTGCCTTCGGTTACCGAATTAGCCTTGAGGCATGATTCATGAATGATTTTTGTCTCGTCTCCATAGCTTTGTTATAGTCCATAAACATTGGTTCAGGTATGCGCATACAGATCGGTTGAGTATGGTGCATGCTTTTTAAGCTCTGTCTCTTTCAAATATACGTGTGTGCGCATCTCTGATGTCGTCACATTGCTTTGTGGTAATCCCTTTGAACAATGTATTGCATCCTGTTTTATGTTTACGTCTTCTGCACTAATGGAGATCCTATATATTCATGTATTATGAGATGTATAAAATCCTCACGGCCATTGCTTGAACTCACCCTTCACATCTATGGTTGATACACAGTTGAACGGTATGAAAAGGATACCAAAAGTTTACATGCTTAATCACCTGCACAGCGTGTATGTAGTGAGCAATCATTGAAGAAAACGTTTTGCTCATATTGGTTAAATCATGGCATATAGAAGACTAACAATCTGGTGAGCGCAATGTTGTGGAATTTCATGTGCTGTTGATGACAGTGGACACCGACCAACTTCTTTTGTCTTTTGTTTCAGTTTCTCCCCACCTAATGCCACTCCATCCTCGCTTGACCAGACATTTTTTTGGCACATCAAAATGTGTAAAAAGTATATCCCACTAAAATATGTTCACTGGTAGATAACTGTATACCTTTTTTTTTTTGTCCAGGTTAGAAATGATTGGTCCATTTTCATGATTCCTTGTTCGTGCATCTCTAGAAGTACCAAGACCAGTTATCCAAAATGGCATTCCT
>NW_010966372.1:961425-984507 GCF_000463585.1 Tarenaya hassleriana
CATTCCTGTACATCTTCGGCAGGTCAATTCCTAAAACCAGTTATCTTCTCTTTTTTCAGGCTGTACCAGATGGGTTGAAATTGATATCAGGTGATCACCTTTTTTAGACAAGTAAAAAGGCATATGAGCATGTGATCATGTTTTCTCATACTCATGTGGTGTATAGGACATAGAAAGAGAGTAATGCAAACAGACAGGACAAACATTCAATATATGTCTCTCATCGCCTTCCCATCAAATACAGAGTAGTAGATGGTTTGCTCTGACACAAGAAAAAAAATGACAGACTTAATACAGAGAACTGAGGAAATGCCTCTACCTCTTCCTCTGCTGAATAAAACTGGCGACGGATTAATTTGAGGGCTCAGTTCTTGGATGAGTCATGTTACAGGGGAAGTCTTCCAAGCAAGAATATTGGCTTCTCAGCTTCATGGTGGTGACAAGTTGTCGGAGCTCGGAGGTTTCCTCTTTGAGCTGAGCGTTTTCTTGGAGGACACAGTCATGGCTTTCTGAGACCTGGTTCAGTTTATTTATGAGCTGGTGATTCTCGTTCCGGAGCCAAGCCACCTGTGACAGGAGTTCATCTAGGTGTCTTTGCTTTCGCATTCTTGATCTTCGTGCAGATTCTCTGTTAGATATCATGCGTCGCTGCTTTCTCTCATTGATGATGCTCAGTTGCTGCTCATCTGCTTCATCAGAAGTTGAGTTGTTGCTGAAACATGGGGACTGTAGGTTGAGTTCCTGAACTTGAGGGTTGAAACTGAAATTGCATGAAGGATTCAGGTACTGGTTTAAGTGAAATTCTTGCATGTTGTTGTTGCTTATTGTGCTAAGATAAGCTGAGTGAGGAGATGAGCTTGAAGGGACGAGGTAATAAAGCTCTGAAGCATCACTTGGCTGCATGATTGATGATGAAGATGCTGAAAGGTTTTTTTTTTTTTGGCTATGTTTTTTTGTTTGTTTCTCTAGCGCAGAGAGCTTGGGTGGCAGAGGCTGGAGGAGAAGGGCTATTATATACTGCAAGAAAGGTGAATAGGACCCACTGTTTGCAAATTGGTGGCCTTAGTGACATATGCTTAGATTGCTTTAGGAAATCATTCGGATCATGTCTGCATATCCTTGTGGCATGATGTTCATGCATGAGAAAGCATGGCCATCTGATGGCTCATAAGGCTACTTTTATCATCATATGCATACCATAATACCATGGTCTTATATATTGATGCATATACAAGAAGACACAACAGCATCTGCTGTGGATAATCATTTTCTTGGATCAGAATTATGCTTACATCAGAGAGAAACTTGTGTGGTTATTGTTGTGGGGTTACAATAATTTTGATTTTGGAAATGCTTTTTTTTTTTCCTGGCTAAAGCAAGCAATGATAATGTGGTGACGCCCAGGAAGTCAATCTATAAAGCATGCCTTCTTTGTTAATTCTGAGACCACCTCCTGCTGCCTTTTTTTTTCCTTTTCGACAGTGGCTTAAGCGGGAAACAAAGGTTTATCGCCCGGACCATTTCGGGTTTTTGCTCAATCCATACCATCAGCATCTCTCTGAGGTATATCGGACGAAACTTCCTGTGTTGAGAACAGTTGTCTAATATTTGCTTTTATATGTCAAAGAGGTGATCATCCCTCAAAAAATTTCAACCCTGCATGCATATCGTGCATGTAGAACATGATTTGTTTTCAGCATCCACGGAATTCTACTTTGAACTCTGTCTTCAGGGTATAGTTTTTTGTCTTCATGGATCACGCTTGTAAACAAAAAGATGTTGCAAGAAGCTACCAGGACAGGACCTTACTTCCACGAGAGTAATTGGAACTAAGGGAAAGGTGTTAGGCGGGCTTGGCTTGTCTTCTTCTGGTGTCCAAATCTTAGCCGGTTTATTATATTCCATTTGCAAAAAAGGCGACTTCTTTAAATTATGTGCATGTACATTTTACATATATATATATATATATAATTTTAGATCTTAGATCTTGTCTTTGTATTTATGTCACAAGCTGTGTATATGTATTTGAATATAACATTCTGCAATGAAAACACCTATGGATGAATTCCCGTTATATTTTTATTTTTGCAACTAGTTATCTAGGACCAATACCTAGACTAATCGCACGGAGTCAGAAGTCAATCATGTGATTTGGATTATACTTTCTTTTTCTAGATTTGAGGTTCGAATTCAGAACGAAACAAATGTTTTGTACCTCGTTTCACCGATTCAACTGTCCAAATTTGGGTAATTCTCGTTATGTTAACTCCTATTTTGTTTGTTTTTTTTTAAATAACTTAATTTTAATTTATCATTGTTCTTCTCCGTTAAGCAAACTTAGGGATTGTCAAAGGAGATTATTTTGTTTAAAAAATTTTCTGTGGAAAAACAGAGTGATGTCATGAGGGTCCTTTTGATTGGTGGAATAAGGATAAGACACTCAACCATTGAAAGTTTTGTGCATCATCACATCTTCGTCTTTTAAATAATTGTTTTTCATTTAATTTATTATTATGTTAAATTAATTGATATTGTTTTATCATAGGGAAAAAGACATTAGGAACCCATAATTTTGGCTAAAATAATAATTATAACTTTTTTTAAGATTTAGACTTCTATTCATATCAACCCCATTGGAAACTAAAAAAAAACACTGCTATGGTCCTCGGCCACAAAAAAAAAAGTTTGAAAATCACGCTCCTTTTACATTTTATTATCTAAAAAAATTCGGTATAGTTTTCCAATCGTTTTGCATTTATTTTTAGTGAAAGATGTTTTGCGTCTTTCATTCAACAATTGTATACGGATTGTCTAACAAGTTTTTTTTTTAAAATAAATATACTAATGTGAATTATAGTATTGTGCATATGATTATTTTTCTTAGTGTGTGCAGTTAGTTGATAAAATAATATAATGGTGTTGTTTAATATTTTAATCCCATTATTATTATTAGAACTTTTAATTATTATTATTAAAATAATTAAAAAAATTAATCAAGGTTGGACCATTTTTTCTTCTAGTTTAATAGAAGGATGTGGATAGAGACCAATAATGTGCTTACGTACTTCTATTAAGGTCGTGTTCCACTACCAATCTATATATGGATTAATATTTACCAATGATCTTCATCATTACAACATGAGTCTTAATATTGTTATCACTAATTTTATTAATTTAAAAATGCCACTTGGCATTGCCTAATTCGATATAAATTAGCTTTATCGTGTATATTCCATTGTTTTATTAGTTTTTTTTGTTTTGGTGTATGTACCAAATGTGATATTTGATTAAATAAAATTATCAAGACAAAAATGGTAAAACTAATGGACCAATTTTCTTAATACCTAACGAGACAATTGTCCCAATCGTAAGAATTTTAGGTATTGTATTGTAAGTCAAGATCATCAATCATATATATGTGTGTGTTTGTTGTGTAATATTAAATTATTTAATCATTAACCATATATTTATAATATGTATAAAATTCGGATTTTTTTTATTAGGGTATGTAAAATCGGCACGGTGAAAAAAAATAGAAACACTTCAAGATCCTTCTTATCCAAAAGACACACACATATATACATATATATATATATATATATATATAAGGATACTATCAGATCCACAACTCCAAGAGTATAAAATAGCCACCGAATGTCATAAACCAAAATAGGAATATGTTGCATTATCACATTATGGAAACTAAGTTGCAGCAAAATATTCATTAGAGATAATTAGGATAGAGCTTTTTCTATGTGGGCGTTGGTGGAGATATACAAGCAGCTATCATTCGGAAATACAAATGGAGAGAGAGAGAGAGAGAGAGAGAGAGAGAGAGAGAGAGAGAGAATCCTAAGAGACATAAAGTGGTGAA
Source organism: Tarenaya hassleriana (assembly GCF_000463585.1). NCBI lineage: Eukaryota > Viridiplantae > Streptophyta > Magnoliopsida > Brassicales > Cleomaceae > Tarenaya > Tarenaya hassleriana. The sequence continues at coordinate 965,300 of NW_010966372.1, forward strand.
GTCTAGGATGTTTTGAATGATTGAAGTTAATAATAATGATAATATTCCCAATACGAAGAAATTTCAATTGCCATTACTAAAATTAAATTTGGATGTGATTTTCAACCGGCAAAATTGCAAAAATAACCCCAAATGTCTATCTTGACTTCAAGGGGATGACCCTCTAGGTTTAGGGTTTTCAAAAAAAAAATTAAAATAACCAAAAAACTAGTTTGCCCTTAAAAAATTGAATACGTGACAACTCTTTATGTAATGAAAAAAAAACATTCGAAAAATTTAATCTCTCACTTTTTTTAAAAAAAAATTCAAAACGCATTTTTTTCTTTTTCTCTCCAAAGAGATTTCGTTGGCGATTCTAACAACAAATTTTTCAATTTTCGTCTTATACTCGACATATTTCTCTACTATGACGAGATCTGACATTTCAAAGTTGAAGAATTTGAGAATGCATGGAAAGTGTTCGATAAAAATCCTCAGAAAAATTTTGGCTCTTAAAACGTCATACTGGTCATATCGGTCAGACTTTGGTCATACCGATTAGATTTTGGTCAGACGTTCACAATTTAGTCAGTCGGTCACACTTTGAGTGAATATGACTTATGTTAAGAGATTTTTTTATACATGGAATTAGATCATTAAAACGATGAAATGTATTTTTGTAATCTGTATACAACTTTTTGAATCGTTTAAACTTAATTTAGACCTTTATTTTTCGTGTAAAAAAAATGGTCATACCAAACACACTTTGATAAGACGGTCAGACATTAGTCATACAGTCAGAATTTGGTCAGACGGTCAGACTTCTTAAAAATTGATGAATTTATCATTTTAAAAGTGTTAATATGATATAGTAATAATCTCATATAACACATTTTTTAAATTTAAAATCGGTCAGACGGTTAGACTTTGGTCAAACCGATGATACTTTGATGAGACGATCAGACTTTGGTCATACAGTCGGACTTTGGTCATACCGATCATATTTTGATCATATCATTAGACTCGTCATAGGATTATACGAGTCAGACTAGTCAGACTTTTTAAAAAATGATGAATTTATGAATTTAAAAGTGTAGATCAAACATATTCTTTCTTATATTGAATTTTTGGCTTATTAGGGTTTCACTTCGATTCGATTCGAATGAACAATATCATTTAAGCTTACATTCGTTCAAACTTTTCCTCTAGAACGAGATCCGACACACCAAAGTTGAGGAATTTGAGAATGTATGGAAAGTGTTTGATGAAAATCCTCAAAGAAATTTTGGCTATTGAAATGTCACATCGGTCAAACCGATCTGATTTTGTTTATGGTGTCAAGAACAGCGATGTCATCAACAACTCCTTCCAAAGAGACCTAAAGTAATAGTAGTAGTTATGTAACACATTGAGTACAATTGATTTATGTCGAAAGATTTTTTTTCTACGTAAAATTAGAACTCCAAAACGATGCAAAAGTAATTTTATAATCCATATACAACTTTTCGAATCGTTTAGATTTAATTTAGGTATTTTTTTCGTACCCAAATGGTCAGACGGTCATACGGTCAGACGGTCATACCTTGGTCAGACGGTCTGACTTGTTCGAAATTTCATAATTCATCGTTTTAAAAGTGTTAATATTGTAATAATCACATCATATCACAAATATTTCAAGTTCAAATCGGTCGTAGCAATATGGATTGAGTATATTTTTTGTTTGTCAATGTATCTCATTTTAAAGAAGACCTAAAATAATAGTAGTGTTTACGTAACAAATTGAGTACAATTGATTTATGTCGAGAGATTTTTTTTTTCACGTGAAATTAGAACTCCAAAACGATGCAAAAGTAATCTTATAACCTCTATACAACTTTTTGAATCGTTTAGATTTAATTTAGGTATTTTTTTCGTACCCAAATGGTCAGACGGTCATACGGTCATACGGTCATACCTTGGTCAGACGGTCAGACTTGTTTGAAATTGCAAGATTCATCGGTTGAAAAGTGCTAACATCGTAATAATCATATCGTATGACCGATTTCTCTAGTTGAAATCAGTCGCAGTAATATGGATTGAACATCTTTTTTGGATGTCAAAGTAACTCTTTTCAAAGAAGAGCTAAACTACTAGTAGTGTTTGTGTAACACATTGGATACAATTGACTTATGTTGGTAGATTTTTTTTTTCCACATGAAATTAGAACTCCAAAACGATAAAAAAGTATTCTTGTGACCCTTATACAACTTTTCTAATCGTTTGAATTTAATTTAGGTCTTTTTTTTCGTACCCGAATGGTCAGACGGTCAGACGGTCAGATGGTCATACCTTGGTCAGACGGTCAGACTTGTTCGAAATTGCATAATTCATCATTTTAAAAGTGTTAACATTGTAATAATCACATCATATCACAAATATTTCAAGTTCAAATCGGTCGTACCAATATGGATTGAGTACATTTTTTGTTTGTCAATGTAACTCCTTCCAAAGAAGACCTAAAGTAATAGTAGTGTTTATGTAACATATTAAGTACAATTGACTTATGTCGAGAGATTTTTTTTTTCCACATGAAATTAGAACTCCAAAACGATGCAAAATAATCTTATAACCTCTATACAACTTTTTGAATCGTTTAGATTTAATTTAAGCATTTTTTTCGTACCCAAATGGTCAAACGGTCATACGGTCATACCTTGGTCAGACGGTTAGACTTGTTTGAAATTGCATAATTCATCGTTTTAAAAGTGTTAACATTGTAATAATCACATCATATCACAAATATTTCAATTCAAATCGGTCGTAGCAATATGGATTGAACACATTTTTTGTTTGTCAATATAACTCCTTCCAAAGAAGACATAAAGTAATAGTAGTGTATATGTAACACATTGAGTACAATTGGCTTATGTTGAGAGATTTTTTTTTTCCACGTGAAATTAGAACTTCAAAACGATGCAAAAGTATTCTTATAACCCCTATACAACTTTTCAAATCGTTTAGATTTAATTTATGACCAGTTTTGCAAGTATGACCAGTTTGACGAATTTGAGAAGTATGACCAGTTAGGAGTATGATCAGTCTGACAATTCCGATACGTATGTATGACCAGTTTCCTGAATTCTCCCGTTTTGATGAATTTCACAAATTTAATGATTTCGACCAGTTTAAATAACGTGAATCATGGTATTTCTGATAAATATATCATTTTTTTTATTCAACCCATATTCATATGGATCAAATATAAAGATGGAAAAACAACAAAGCAAAAATACTTATAAATGCTCAAATTTAATAACGAAATTTATAAACAATACTTTCATTTATTCAGATCAGTGTTTAATCGATGAAATGTCCAAACTTAATGTTATTTTTTCACAATAAATTAGCTGAAAAAGAAATGGAGATGAAGGCTCCAAACCACAGAAGAACGGTAGTTCGACAGAGGTGGGAGAGGAGAGAGAGAGGTGGGAGAGAAGAGAGAGAGAAGAGAGAGGAAAAAGATTTGTAATATATATTTTTTAATTTAATAATAAATTAAAAACAAATGGTATTTTTGGAAAGATACAATTATAAGGTTATGTGATGATGTTGTATTTTTTTTAAAGGTCAGGGTCATCCCTTGAAGTCAAATCGACAATTGAAGTTATTTTTGCAATTCTCCCTTTTCAACCACTTCTCCAAACACACAAACGCTCACAAATAATGATAATATACATTTGACTCCTTATTCGTCTGCATATCTTAGATCGATTTATTATTTTAACTCACTTTATTATATTTACTATTTTGAAAAACTATAAAAAGACCGAATTAAACCTTCAAATCGAAATATTTTAAAAAATATTCAAAAAAAATATATATTTTGATCAATTTTTCTGTTTTCGACATAATTAATAATATAAATTTATCACCACAAAAATAATTTTTAAATCAGAGTAAAAATTTAGGTTAGGTTTGAAATGGATAAATTATTAAATGCGATAGTTTTTTTATGTAACTTTGTTATTGGTTTATTTGGATAATTAAAAGTTAAAGATTTTTTTTTGAATGTATAAATTTAGTACATAAATCTACATGCTTTAATTAAAAAACATGCATTTGGACATATGTTAGGTTTAAATATCTTACTCACAGACTTGGCGGTTCTTTAGTCAATGAGTTAAATCTTATATATTCCATGTGGAATTGATCAAAACACATGGATCATCAATTGGTTAATCTGGATTCCCAGATTCAGTGGGCATCTGGGTTTTGCATAGAATTCATGTGTATACCAATATTATACAAATTCCACTCTGTGATTAAATTTTTTTTTGGTAACCGGATTTCCTGGGCCGGGGTCCAGACTAATCCCGGAGCCGAGAGCCAGCTATGTGATTTGAATTATGCGCTCTCTCCTCAGCCTGGGCTTCGAACTCGGGATGGAACAGACGTTTTGCGTCCCCGTTTCACCGGTTGAACTAACTAGATTAGATCTATGTGATTAAATATTCTCTGTGTGGAATGAGATAAATAAGTGGTGGTGAACCAAATGGGCATCCAAAGGCCACACAAGAGAAAGAAAGAAGGAAGAGGAAGAAACCAAACCACAATGAGAAAACAAAGACAAAACTGCTCAATGGTGTTTTCATTTGCCTCTTTGCTGGTGGAGAGAGAAACAGTGAAAATGACTTCTTGACTTTTTATTACACACTTGGGTAATTCACTTAAATATATCAAATGTGTCGCATGAATTTCACAGATACACCCAAGATGAACAGTAATTTTTTTTATTTCAATTTTATACCATTTTTCACTCAAAAAGTCTGAAATAACCTTTTTTCTATATTTTTTACGACTTTATTACAACTGTTATATAACTAATATACGACTAAAAAAAGAAGTATTTATGACCATATAACAACTAAAAATCGTATAACTAATAAGATATATTTTTTGCAACTTCATTTAGAATCAATTGCAACTGTATTTAGAATCAATTACAACTGTATTTAGAATCAATTGCGACATTGCAATTACAATTACACGATTTCATTAAGAGTATTACTGTCTTTTCAAAAAAAAATTAATGTGTTATGTTTTTTTGGGTGTATCCCTGAAATTCCTGCGACACTTTTGGTATATCTGTGTGATTTACCCCACAATTTGCCCATAAGAGGCGGATTAAGTGTTGCATTAAAAATATATATATATATACACCAAATGGGCAGTTAAGGTTTGGGGATTATTAAACAAAAACCAAAGTGGATAATCAACCAAGAGGGTGTAGACTTAAACTATTCTTTACTTTAGAGTCTTGGCTGCTCTGTTTATGCTTAAAGATATTTTCTTTTCTCTAATGAATCTGAGGAATAGCTCTGAAACATCTGAGACAAATAACCAAGTCTTATCCTGAAAATTTGTGTCCTGAAGTATAAACACTTAACAGAGAGAGAGAGAGAGAGAGAGAGAGAGAGAGGTGAAAGGCTACTTACAGACGTGAGAGTTTGGAGCTTCCTCAAGCTTCAATGGATGAAGACTGTGTAACCTCACAGTGCAAAATCTGCACTCTATGGACACAGGAAAATGACCTAAAGAAAAGGGTAATGCCACGTTCATCAAAGGTAGTAGATGCAAGGTCGGGACCATAACATTTTACAAAAAGGCTACAAAGGCTATGAGGGGTTAAGGACCTTTCAGACAAACAAAGGAGATGGGGTAATTCAAGCAAGCTTTTCTCTACACAGTTCATTATAAAAGCCTCACATGATGGTGGTGATTGTCTGATAAATTATTGACAACAGCATGTAAGTAGCAGTCGGTATCTGTTTCAGATGCAGTAAGCTACAAGAAAAATGTACAGAGAGGAAAATAAATAACAGCTAGACACAGGATGTAGATAGACTTCAGTTCACTATCATCAAATGCTGGATTTCCTGTCAAGTTCCTATCAGATGTAGAATACATAACATGCAAGAGATGGCCATGGTGTGCTCCACCTACAATGCTTATCATTCCAATACCAAAATTAGTATATTGAGAGTGTGTGTGTGTGTGTGTGTGTGTGTGTGTTTTATATAGGCAGAATCAATCCATCATAAGAAGAACTACGAGCCCTCGAATACCCAGATTGAGGAATGTATCCAAGAACAAGATATAGTATTGGCACAGACAAGCAGCTTTTATCAGCTTCAAACTCTGTCTTACTTCACGAGATGATCAACGATTATCCACGACCTGCCAAAGTTTAAAATCGAGAAAAGTAAGTAGCAGTCTTAGCATTGACAGAACAAGACAGTGTCGGGCAGAAGCATCAAAGAAGAAACTTTGAGAGTTTTTAGAACAAGCAGCAGCCCAGAGAGCTCTCTTCCACGTTACTCAAAAGGGTTACCTGTAGTTTGTATCAATGCTCCAATCCAATTATTGCATACCCAATTAAGGCAGAGCCCGTAGAAGCAAAGATAACTAATGATGCAAGAAGCTACGTAAATAAAACAGCTCATAACCTGAAACAGCGCCCAATGTATGTAAACACATCCCAAATCAGGAAGATATCACATTAAGCCTAACTAAATACAAAAGCATTCACAAGATACGGCTGCAAAAGGATTTCCTTCACAACAGGATATATACAACATATTAACCAGGAAAATATCACATTCATGACAGACAATTACCCAAGACAAACCAGTTCAGGAACTTGTTGTATCTGCTAGCAACCAATTACAACACTTCAAAATTCAGAAACCCTATCTACCCGACAGCTCTCTTGCCAAGCCACTGCCACTCCTTTGCAGTCTCCTAGCGCTTTCATACTCAGGGTCATCAGTAGGAAGCTCATGCCGGCAAACCGGGCAAGTATTCCTTATCCCCAACCATGGCAGAATACAATCCTCATGATAGAAATGCCTACAAGGAAGCCTCCTCACTTTCTCCTCAATGGCCATTTCATCCTTGCAAACAGCACAAACGATATCACCTTTCCCCAAATCATCCACTGTAAGTTCCACGAGAGGAAGATCCTCCACTACCCTTTTGGCTGCAGGTGGACTTCCGCTAATTCCAGTGTCAGTATCCAACATTTGCCCGAAAATAGCATCGAAATCTCCATGATTTTCACCATATTCATCAATACTAGCTAAATACATGTAGTAATTCGCATCAATATCATCAGCGGTAATGCTTATCCCTTCAGCTTGTTCTATATAATTCACAACATTGTTAACTGCTAATAAAACCTGCCAATCGAGATCGTGCTCGTGATCATCCCTGGATGAAATTCTGGACGACGAAGACAGTTCCTCCTCTTCTTCGGGTCTGTTAAGAACCCTAACTTCGACCGGCTCATGTGTCCAAGTGATCGCGTTCTGCACTTCCTCCCACTCCAGTTCTTCATTAGTCACGACGGCTTCCTCACCAAAGAAGCTGTCCCAAACAGGAGGAGTACCCGTACCATCGACGACCCGACCCGACGCGTTCGCCCCATTACCATCGTCGCTAGCATTCAAATCAAAGACACCATCTTCGAAGTCTGAATCCGAATCAATACCGGTTACGCGAAGCCCTTGCCCGCCCGAATCACCGCGCTGCTGATCAGACCCGGTTCCCGGCCCTAACCCGAGTCCCAGACCAAGCTCCGCCACGTCGTCTTCCTCCTCATCGGGAAAGCCCCATAGATTGAAATCACCGACAATCCGGAGCCCTGGATCCGGGTCCGAATAAAACTCCTCGACCGCGCCAACCTCGTAAGACTCGTCAAAGAAATCGATGAAAGAACCATCCGGATCGGGTCCTGCATCAGGACAAGACACGGAACCAGAATCGGAGTTGGAGTCGGAGAAGGGGTAATAAGGATTGCAAGCACGGCTGTCCGTTTGGTAGAAGACAGGAAAAGCCACAGTTTCACCATCCGTTTCGGAAACCGGTACTATGTCGGCTTGGTCTTCTCCATCGTCTTCAGGGCTTACGCCCGGAGGACCCGAAAGCTTCGCTGACGCCATTGTCGAATTTCCGAGACAAGATTACGGAAAAAGAAAAAAGATGCATACAAAATGACATAAAAGAATATACAGAAGATATATAATGTTAACAGTTTGTACATACACGCGCGGTGGGATATGCCACGTCAGATGAATACTGTAGGGAACAAGAAACGACGCCGTATTATCAAATAGAGAAAATAAAATTACGCCGTTGCCGGGGATCGAACCCGGGTCACCCGCGTGACAGGCGGGAATACTTACCACTATACTACAACGACTTTGATGCTCTGGATATGAGAAACATTGATAACTTTATAAAACTTTGTCTAAATAAAAAGTTTCAAAAGAAAAGGGTATAAGTTTAAAATACTGGCCCATGCAGGTTTCGAACCTGCGACCTTCGCGTTATTAGCACGACGCTCTAACCAGCTGAGCTAATAGGCCGTTTGATCAATCTGTCCTAGAAAATCTATTTATATGTAGTATTTCGGCATAAACATTTCACACGTTGGGGTGGGGGAGAGAGAGAACTAGAGGAGAGAAGATAGAGAAGATGCAGAATATCACAGGGAGCGAAATTGCGGGTTTCGCAGTGGGAGCTCTCCTTCTTGGCGCCACAGTCGCTGCTCCTAAAGTTGATGCTTTCATCGCCGCTTCTCAGAGAAGGTGATTTTCCTCCTCTTTCCATTCATTGATTCCAGTTCTGAGCATTTGTTACCTCTGTTTTTTCCTTTCCCAATCAATCCATACTGTATAGTTTCATATTTTCTCGGAATTTGGGATGAGCTAGTGGGGCTTGTCTCCATGATTTTATGTTTCCAGAGTTCTTGCCTAGATTCGACGAAAAAGGTGTTGAATTGATGACCAGGTGTAGCAAAAGACAACTCCTGCATGATTTCTAACGATTTTGAAGTTTCCAAATTTACACCCTTTGCGTCTGCGTATCAATGGGATTAGTCCCATCCCGAGTGTAATGTTTGTTCCTCCAATTGAGAGTTCTGGCAATATGTTATCTAATTGTGAGCTATGCAACGCGGAAGTGATGGTTTTGCTGACATTTCTCAGACATCTTCTGGTTTTGCCTTACCTCCTGTTACCTTCCTTTCTGTTTCCGGGTTCAAGTACCAATCATGTCTGTGTTCAAATGGGCAAATCGGTTATGCAGTTCCAAGATATAGCCTTTGGAGTTGAATCGAGATGTAGCATTCCACATTCGCGGAACGTCCTAGATGAGCAGATAGACCGCACAATTTTTCTCTGATGTTTCCGCTGATGAAATACGAGGATTATGCTTCATTGAAGTGCCCATATATCCAGTTCATCTCATCGAGTAACAACCTTACTTGTCTGAAAAACCTGCAGATCTCTTGGAATGTGCGGGAAGTGCGGAAATCTCAAGGTGGTAGCATGTGGAAGCTGCAAAGGGACAGGATCGATCAAACCGGGAGGACCCTTTGGTTTCAACCTTATAAGTGACGCATCATCCGACACAAACTCGGCAGCCTGCAACAAGTGCAAAGCCAAGGGCTGTTTCCCGTGCCCCGAGTGCTCAAAAGCTTGATTCAGATGTGAACAAATCTCTCTAGTATGTTACGAAACTCGGTATTATCTTTCTGTTCCACGTTGTTCGAAGAAATCTCTACTGTGTGTTACAGACTCCTAACCTTTGATCAAAGCGTTAATGGGAACGTTCCTTATGCATCTCAAGAAATTCAGCCGTTCAAACTCTTTGTTGAATGCCTTGTGAGTTTCTACCGGTTTAACCCAGAAGGGGAAATTATCCGGTTTTGGTTTAACCGGGCTGGATTGGGGTTGTTGGTTTGATCCGGTTTGTGCAGATCAAACCATCTGACAACAGCACGATGAAAAGCCGAGGTTCCCCTTCAGAAATCCATATGATCTTTATGCTCTGAGCGAAAGCACATGAACATCAATCCTTTTCGTCACGAGATTCTTACAGATCCAATCAGAGACTTTCATTTTCTGGTGTTTGGAAGCTCTGGTCCTGTCGTACCTGTTATATTCCGACAGCCACGTAATGCTTATATTGTGAATTTATGATAATGCAATTTTATGCTATTTAAATTAGATTAATAATAATAATGGTAATTCAACAATAATAATAATAATAATAATAATAATAAACAGAGGAAGGGGCAAAAGCCGTAAATTCTCTATGGACAAAATCTATGGCTGATGAAGCACGCCTCCGACAAAAGTCAACAAATGAGAACTCGACACGTGGCTGTCAGTCTCAGCCGGCCATCATCACTTCTGTTCTGAAACCCTTCTGCTCCTTTGTTACGTAATTTCACTGTTCAGATTTTTTTGTGGGTGACATTGTACGGACATCCTACGTCACCTGAACAATTTATCTGGTAGATGCGCTTGCCCTAAACGCTTCGTTCTAAATCGCAAGATCCGTATATTTCTATTACAAAATAAAAATTGTTATATTGAAATAATTAATGATCCATTAAGATGCTACGTGGCCGTTCAAGAACCTAAACATTCGATGCATTGGGTGTTGTATATTTTATTGGAGGAACATCAGTGGCGTTATTTAAAAGTGCCTAATCGAACCAGACCAAGGTGGGTCCATAAATAATTTGATGCAATTCACATTTACGTACCATCCATTGGAGCGGCTCCTGGTTAAAAAGATGCGCTATCACATTTACGATGGTTATTCCACTAGTTATATGTAAATATGTAATTCTATTTTATACCAAACAAAATATGTAATTCTACAACAGCTTGGAAACCCTAGCTTTAGATATTTATAACGATCTCTCTCTCTCTCTATATATATATATATATATTTTTCAGGAACAGCTTTTCATAGGGCTAGGCGTTTCGGTTCGGTTCTTCGGAACCGGACCGAACCAAACCGTTAAAACGGTATTTTTCTCGATCTGAAACCGCTGTTATTTTTCAGCGGTACCATTTTTAGAGAACCCAATATTTTTAAAAAAAATCTATCATTTTTTTAATAAAACCCGGAATCGAACTGAACCGATACCGAAACCGAACCGATACCGAAACCGAATACAATAAAAAAAAACCCGATTGGTACCTATTTTTGTAAAATTCAAAGAACCGAACCGATTCATATTCCGTCCCGAACCCGAACCGTTTTCCGAAACGCCCACCCCTAGCTTTTCAACTAAATATTGGTAATTGTTTCTTATCTAGCCAGTATCAAAAGTCATGTATATTTTCAGTGTAACAAATATGTTGTTTTTGTGAATATTTTGTATTGAAAAAAAAATACATTGAATAATTATGTGCAAGTAGACAAATCGTGGGCAATCGCTGTTATCACCTTTGTTTAAAATCATAAAAGGTGAGAATTTGAATAACCATTTAGCATGGTTAATTATATTTCATCTAAAAAAAAGTATTTTATAGCTAGGTGGATCTACATATAATGTATTAACATGTTTTTATTTTATTTTTAGATCAAGAAACTCTTATCGATATGGATATATAACTTTCTCGAATAGGCCCAAAAAATTAAGGTCGTGAATTACAACTTTACTAGGTTTTTTATTTTATAAGCCATGATTTGCCCTTAGATGGACGTGTTTAGTTCCAATAACTCTTCAAAGCAATTACCAATCTCAGGAAAGAAACAGAAATTTCTATTTCAAGAACAACATTTTTCGATCCAAGTTTTCTAAGTGTCGAGCAAAATTTCTATTTTTTATTATTATTGGAAGAAAAGAGGTTTATCTATTCACGAATAAATTGTAAAACAAACCCAATTAACTACGTTTATTTGCATATATATATATATATATAGAGTCTAATTTCTCATGATATTTTAACTATATGAAAATATGTAATAACGCTACGTAAACATATGCGGGAAATTTCTCCAATCTTACGTGTAACCCAAAGCTTGCCCAAAATTAATTAATGATGACTTGAGATAATTATAATAGTCTATTTTATGGAAATTTTCTTTTGATATAAATATAATTTTATGAATGTAGGATGCATTTCGTCACCAACAGTCCAAGTTGTCAAGTTACGCATCGGTTGTTTTTAATTATTTAATCTGTATTGAATTTTTGTTTTCTTGTTTTAGGTTTTTCGGGTTACACAATATGGGAAATTAATGAATGCTAAGAAAAATTATGTTTTCGTATTTTTCTAAAATGGAAAGTGGAATAAAAAAAACGAAGGACCAATAGGAAGGGGACACGTAAAGATCCATTTTAAGGTAAATAATGAATGCTAAGAAAATGATGATAGATAGATGCTTTCATTTATTGTAGAAACATATATATGTGTTCACATCCTCACGCGCTTTATATCTACCCCATGCACTTATGTTTTTTCCATTCTTTTGCAAAAATATTGTTCAAACATTAATGAAATATAATTTGCTCCTCGCTAAAAGAAAAGGGATGTAAAATTTTATTTTTAATTTGTTGAAAAAATTACCAACTATATATATATATGATACAAAGTCCTGTAATGTTTGTGTATTTATGGATTCATTAAAATGACGGATATATAAATTTTTTAATTATTTTTTTTCAGTATCATCCTGTTTATCATTTTGGCAGAAACGTTTCTTGCCAAAATAATCTGTTTTAAAAGTTACTTTGTAAATTTGTTTGGTAAATATAATTTACATCTCGCTAACAAAAAGGTATAATTGGGGTTTGGGTCACACGCGCCAGAGAGAGAGAGTGTAGATGGCATTTTATGAGAGAGAAGGGAAAAAGAGTAAAGAAGCGTAGAGAGAGATGTCTGAATGAACCACACCAGATATATCACCAAACCCTAACCCTCACCTCCCACAAATTTCTTCGTCTTCATCTTTATCCTGCCTTAGTCTCTGGATTCACAACCTAAAAGGACGAAAGAGAGAAAAAGATTCATTAACCCTAGAAGAAGAAACCGATTCCCAGAAAAAAGCTACAGTTCCCTCTTCTTCCTCCTCTCCATTTCTCTCTCTTGTTCTTGCTAGGGTTCTTTTTTCATACCCATATCTACCTTTTCTTAAACCTTGATTCGATTTTACAGACACACCCATCTCAAAAAAACACGAAAAGCTCAGATCTTTCCTCATAAAAGAGATACCCAACTCGTGTTTTGTGTCTGTACATACAAAAACACGCATCCTACACCCATATTTGTATACATACATATAAGTGGAAACTTGTGGTATAACAAAAATGGGGAGGGGTAGGGTTGAGCTGAAGAGGATAGAGAACAAGATCAACAGACAAGTGACCTTCGCTAAGCGTCGAAACGGTCTGTTGAAGAAAGCTTATGAACTCTCTGTCCTTTGCGATGCCGAGGTTGCTCTCATCATCTTCTCCAACCGCGGCAAGCTCTACGAGTTCTGCAGCTCCCCCAAGTATGTATATATATATATCCGATCTCTCTCCTTTCTCTCTCTGTATATATCTATCTGTGTGTATTACATGCATATGTGCGTGTTCATGCATCTATTTTTTGTGGAAATTTTCGCTATTTGTTAGATCCGTTCACAGATCTCTCATCTAACGGTTTGATGTTTTCTTTGAAACCAAGATTTGTTCACTACATGTTTTATTCATTCTTTTCTGAAATTGGAATCATGACGGGTTTCCTGATTCCTTGATTGTTTCTACAGAGACAACACTGGGTTTGGTTTTTGTTTCTTGTCTCTAACATTCAACAAAGCTCCGATCTTTATAGTTTCTAAAGTTTCTTAGACTCTGAGATCTGATCCCTTCTCATGAACTTTCAGTTTTCCCCTGTTGCATCTTGGGATCATTCATTTAACTTGCTCATATTCTCCTTAGTTTTCGTTGTTCAAAGGGATGAATTCTTCAGTCAATAGAAATGGCGCACTTTCTCAAATTAGAGCCAAAGCCATATGTCCAAATAAAGTGCCATAGTCATACATATGTATGTATATATTCACGTTCGTATATGCTTGTATGTATATCTGTTGTGTTTTGATAGGAAAGATAGAGACACGGATCTCAATAAGATATAAGGACCCAACGTAGAAAATTGCGGTTCCATGCATTAACCAGATCTCTCGCCTCATGCATATTTAATTAATTTTAAGCACCGAGAAAAGCTGAGATCAAGAAAACTACCAAGTCATGATCCATATGTAAAACTGAATTCACATTTGATAAGACAACACTTGATTTTTTGGAGACATAACACTAAAGCATTAAGCTCTTTCTTGTCTCCCCATAACATTAATTAAGCTCCGCCGTTGTGTATATATCTATATGTACATGTTTGTATATTTTCCTGCAGAATGTTTGATGATACGTGAGTCTCGCCCCTTTTTGTACATATGTACTTGTTCTTATAGCCTTTACATATGTGTAAACGCATCATCATCATCACTGCACGTCTTGTTTCTTGCCTCTGAAGATAGGGTTTCCATTAAAACATGCATGCTGTTCAACGATTCCTCCCACATCTAGGGTTTTCTCATTGAACAAATCCTGTTTGAAAGTCCATATATGTTTTTTCAACTCTTTCCTTGATCTTCCGTGTGATTCTTCAGCATGCTCAAGACACTTGAACGGTACCAGAAGTGCAGCTATGGCTCCATTGAAGTGAACAACAAACCTGCCAAAGAACTCGAGGTTTGAGAATCTTTCTCAGATTTTTAGAAAACCCCTTTAAAGAATGAACCTTTCACTTCAAAAGTTTCCTCTTTTTTCTACATTTTCACAGCCGAAATTAATCAATCTTCCGACAAATTTGAAATCTCTTATGTCTGTTGGCATTTCAGAACAGCTACAGGGAGTATCTGAAGCTAAAGTCCAGGTTTGAGGGTCTGCAACGTCAACAGAGGTATATATATAATATAAGCGAGTTTATATATGCATGCATTTAACTGTTATGCATATTTGTATGTAGTTTACACGTGCTTACGTATATATACATGTATATATATGTATGTATGTAATGGAATGCAGAAATCTCCTTGGAGAGGATTTGGGGCCTCTGAACTCAAAAGAGCTTGAGCAGATTGAACGTCAACTAGACGGCTCTCTTAAGCAAGTTCGCTCCATCAAGGTAATTTCCATATATAATCTCTAAAATTGAAATCTTTTCATTTGATTCTGATTCTGCTGGCTTTAGAATGATGAAACATACGTTGATTGTGCTTTGGCGACCAGATCAAGATTCGAGAATAGATATGAACATTTGTAAAACACTTCAGATGTGTCCTTATTAAGATTGTTGCAATGATTTATTGCAGACACAGTACATGATCGACCAGCTTTCTGAGCTCCAAAGCAGGGAACAGATGTTGCTTGAAGCCAATAGAGCCCTTTCAATGAAGGTATATATAAAAAAGACAGTCAATAGTTATATATATATATATACCGATCATGGCACAAGTCGGTTGATTCGGATTGATCTTCCGAACTTCTACACTTATTTCTATCACACATTTTGCAGTCTTCATTTGGGATCTTTTAACGCTCTGATGAGTATATGAAACTGTCCTAAAAGCCTATTCTGTGTTGCATCTTCAAGAATCAAAGCTTAGGTTGCAACATCAGCTCATCTCATTCCATCAAGAATAAGGAAAAAAGTTGCAGCATGTGGCATTGTGCTATGGCATTCTCATATAAATGATTATGAACTATGCTTCTGCACAAGAAATTTTTAATACGTCCAACACTCCAATACACCATAATATATAGACGGATATCATATTCATGGAATACGATTTAGCATATGTATTATGGCGGTGTGTATTTCACAGCTGGATGAGATGGTTGGAGCACGAACTCATCACATTGGAGGGGGGTGGGAAGGGAGTGAGCAGAACGTGACGTATGGGCACCAGCCTCAGCCTCAGGGGCTGTTCCAGCCTCTTGAATGCAATCCGACTTTGCAAATCGGGTACCCAAATCATTCATTTTCTTTCTTAAACCGTTACAAGCTTTTATATATGGAGTAGGCACTAACAGTGTCATTGTTGTATAAGGGTTTTCATGAAGCATCAAACTACCCCATATGGAGTAGGCACTAACAGTGTCATTGTTGTATAAGGGTTTTCATGAAGCATCAAACTACCCCATAGAACTATGTTGGCTGTGCTGCTTGAATATGAACTTAATATCTAAAAGAGGGAAACTTGTCAAAATCCTAGGAGTTGGTTTGATTTCAGGTTTTGATCAGACATAAACTCGCTTTATCTACTATACTGTCAACATCTTTGGTTCAGATTTTTCACAAGATATATTACCATTAGAGATACCATAGTTGTGCTCTATACTGTGTATGCAAATGCTCCATAGTTTTCTACTGCAGTAACCCCAGAATCTGTTCATGTTGTGGTGGTAAAATGGACAGATACAATAACCCAGAATGCCCAGAGCAGATGACTGCAACAACACAAGCCCCTGCGCAAGCAGGAAATGGTTACATCCCCGGTTGGATGCTCTGAGGCATCTGAAGGCCTGGAGGCAAGAGAGAAAGTAGGAAACTTGGCATTGTATGTAAAATGACTGTCCCAAGCTCATAAACATTGGCTTTAAGTATATATATATGCATAAGTCTGGATTTGTAGACATAAAGTGGCTGTTGTATGTAGCCTAAGACCTCTCTCTGTTGTTTCAGGACATGTCCTTTTGTGACCAGCTTTTTATTATTATATATGGATTGAAATGTGTGAGCTCTCAGCTCTTGTGAACTTGTCAGCATTTTCCCAGACAGAGGTTCTAGTTTATCCAGAATGTTAATGTTTTCCAAACAGGACCACGTTGAATTACCACAAGAAACATTGCAACAAATACAAAGTCTTTTTCTGGTTCCTTCTTGTGTGTGTGTGTGTGTGTGTGTGTGTGTGTGTGTTTGGTTTCTTGGGGGTGCCTCATAAGGTAACTGTGCAGAAAAACATTTACCAGTGGCAAAGAACAATATTCACAAACAATGCAAATGTACACATCCCTGCATTATCTCCCCGGTTTCCCATGAGAAAGAGGTCTGATAATCATGGCGTTTCATTGAATTCCATCACCTGCAAAAGACAAATTCTCAGAACAGTAAAAGACATTCTGGTCGGAAGATGAACTGTTTTATGTTTCAGGAAGAGTTTGAGCTCTCGCAGCAACTGTTTTTTTCTTGTTTGCCCAACAGATTGCACATTTTGTTTTGTAGAACATACAGTTTTTGTTCTGTGTGGAAACATGCACACAAGTTCATGGTAAATTAAAACGCTTTCTCTTTATAACATCAATTGTCTTGATGATGATGATGATGATCACGGACTTTCTTACTCATGTTGTTTCTTAATGATGGAAAGAAAGAGAATCCCCCAAGGAATGAGAAGAAAATTGCAGCAGAGGTACCAAAGGAAGCCATGGCAGGACATGCAAAAACCAATGGAAAAATCGCGCAGAGACGTTGGAGAAGAGAATTGTTACCTTTCCGCACACAGGACAGTTTTCGCTTCTCTCCATCCACTCGTAAATGCAGGCGAGGTGGAAATGGTGAAAACACTTGGTAACAATCTTGGGGTTTTCCAATGTATATTCTGCATCCAAAAATGAATACACTTTCACACCTAAACACATAGCTTTTGGAATTTCATATATATGAGTCTGATACAAACACCAAGAGATCTTTTCTCATGTAAAGTATAAAATTTGGCCTAAAGAAGGAAGAGGAACATCGTAAAAGAAACATGCACTGACTATGATGTGAACTAAAATCGTATATTGTTTACCTTCAAGACACGTCGGGCAGACATCTTCGTCTTCAGACAATATATACATGCTCTCATTACCAGCCATTGTCTTTGACTGCAAGATCCTCATCGTGGATTTAGAGTACTCTTCTTTGGAATCGTCTTCAGGAACGGACTTCCTACTGGCCCATTTGCATCCTCCCATGCCAAAAGACTCAGAATCCACATCATTATCGCTTCTTAAGGGTTCAGATTCCTCATGGGAATGACTAGAACCCTTTTCACGTCTTGAGACAAGTGAATCACGTGGTGACCGGAAGTATCTAGGATCAGCATCATAAGGCAGAGGCCTTGGAGTAGAACGGAATGTATCATTCTGAAAGTTATCATGTGAGGCAGTGGAAGTTATTGTTGCAGTGGCTTGATGGGAGGACGAGAGTGAACGGGTTTCCCCTCTTCTGAATAATGCGATGTACTGCCAATGTATGTGTTTCAAATCAATGAATAAGTAACCAAGAATGGAACTAAACCCAACATTGCCATCATTGACAATGACCAGTTCATATCCATGGATTAGTCCAAAGCAATTTCAGAAGGCTGATCATGAACATACCAGGTTTAGGAAATTATGAACGAGGCACCTAAGGCAAGGGCAGTTCCTATATACAGAGCTACTTGGATTCCTGTACTCGTCAAAATCCTCGACCCGAAAACAAGAACAAACAGCACCCATCCTCTTCCTCCCAACTCTTCTCTCCTTAATAATACTTCATTGGCTCAAATCCAATCCTCCAAAGTCATATCCGCATTACCAAGATTCACCAAAAACTCCTCAATCCTCTCCAATAGATACTCTGACCTTTCTATTCACAGAAGTCTCATGCCCCTGAGTTTTGGTGAAAACAGCTGCTTCATATTCTCCAGGTCACCTGAAGGCTGAAGGTAACATGAACATTTCCTGAATAACTAGAAGCAGTAAAAGATATCGTAATGATCTTGGGAAACAGACAGGCAGAGATAATCTGATCACTGTTCAAGCCAAGACTTTTCAATACATTCTAACTCATCAGAGAAAACCAAAACCCAATTCAGCTGAAATGCCAAGTTTCAATCTAAAACTCAAATGCTGACACACAACACAAAGGGGGAGATGACCAGAAATAAACATTACAGAGTAACTGAAGCAATTATAGAATCATTAGCCACCAAACTCATCGGCAAAACTTGAGGCTTCATTTGGGGAAATCGAACTGGCAAAGCGAAATGCATGCAATTAACCAATTGAAACCTAAATTAGGTAAATTTCGAACGAACACAAACGGGAGAAAAAAAAGGTTAAAACTTGTTCCGACAGGAGAAAGAGACAAAACCCACTTGAGATCAGACAAAACCCATTCCGATTAGAGTAAACAGAAGGTATCAAGGTCAAAAGCGCTCCGCAATCCGACCAGGAAAAGGATAAACAAACGCGACCATCGAGAACATGATCGAAATATCATCTGAGATCATTCCAATCGGAATCGATCAGAACCCATCTCCAGTACTTTCCAAAGGATGAAAATTTAAGAAAAAAACAGAAGGATCGG
>NW_010966372.1:985108-1000366 GCF_000463585.1 Tarenaya hassleriana
CGGAAGAAAAGTGTACCTTCGACGGATTGAAACCGAGACGAGACGAGGCGAAGATGGAGACAAGAAACCAGCGAGGGACCCAAGACGGGTGAGGTTTCAATTTTTAAAAGATGAAAATCGAAATTCGTTGAGATTCCAAGAAAACTCAGAAGCAGAGTTTTAGAGAATTTCTTTAAATTTTTTTTTCCCGTCGGCGAGAAGGAAGCTCGCGGGAAAGCGATGAAACGAGCAGACAGTGTGTAAATGTGTAGTTGTCGTGTAGTTTGGGTTGGGTGCGCTGTCGGATCCCATTGGAAGACTTAACGATGACTTGACCCTTTTCTTTGTTTTAAAAAAAAAAACATTTTGTTTTTTCTTTGGTGCCAAAAATATTCCCGACTATATATACAGTGTAATATATGTATATATACGTGTAAATATAATACCAATTGAAAAATCCTTAATATACTGCATTTGAGCTTAAATCACCATAAAAAAAAAAGTTTTGTTACATCTTTTGTTCGGGCAAGTGTAACTTTTATCAATCTTCTTCACATGTAAAAAAAAAAAAAGGAAATAAATTTTCAAACATTTTAAATTTAGTAATTGATGGTCCAAAAGTCACAAATATGGGCTGTGGAGAGAAGGGCTTAAAACGAGGCCCAACTCAAAGAGATCCAACATGAATTGGGTTTTACCTGATTCCCCCTTGTTGGCCCAATATCTTTTATTTTTTTTAGTTCTTTGTGGGTTTTTTTTTATAAGCATGAAATGCATAATAAGATATATTAATTTATTAACCTTCTATTAATCCAAATTATGGATAGGAAACTTCAATGGCCACCAGAAAATTGATATTAAACAATTTTATATTTATTTATAATGCTTTCAGTGTTGTATCGAATCGAATTATATCCAACCAAATCGAAAATGCAGGAAATGTAACCGAAAAACCTAATTTTTTGTAAGAAATGACTTTAGCCATTGGGAGTTAGCCTGTCTAATTCAATTATTATCTGGTCTAAAAATTAAGAATATATTTTATTGTTTTACCTCTGGCGCGTGGAAAAAAATACCGGTGGAATGGAAAATATAAATTCTATTTTTTAAAGGAATGGTCTCGTGAGCTGGTGGTAATTTCCAGAAATTATGAAGCAACCAAAAAGAAAATTTGAGCCTCATACGGCGGTATTTATAATAATAATTAAAATAAATAAATAAGTATAAAAAGAAGGAGAACATTCACATTCTTGTGTTTTTACTTTTGTCTTTATCACAGAATGGTTATTGAATATTAATTGTATATATATATATATATGTGTGTATATATAAAGACAGAAGGTAGAATTTGGTTTGATATGTGTGTGTGGTCTTCTTCACAACCTCGTGAACCGACAGCAACTTCTCCCCCTCTGTCCTCATTCCCACAACCCTACACTCACACCCCCCCCTTTAAATGCCTTTGTTTTCTTCTCTTGTATTATATATATATATATATACACATATATATACTATTAGTACACAGCTTGATGATCAGTGTAAAACCTATGTTTCAATTGATAATAGAGTTTGGAAGGTTGTCAACGTTATTTTATGGAAATCATGATAAAGACATTTTTATGCTAATGTTATATATACATATACATGTACATATAAAGTTGGAAATCATGTTATTGGTGTGTGTGTGTATATATAGCTGAGTGATTACTATATCAAAACTATATTTGCATGCTGTTCCATATCGTTGCACTTTAGAACATATGTATGTATGTATATATAAACGATACATATTGATAATCTGATCTACATAAAAAGCAAATGTGAGAGAGAGAGAGAGAGAGAGAGAGAGAGAGAGAGAGAGGAAATAATACATTCACAAGGGACATTGTAGTTTGGAGCTCACTTGTATTTGCATGAATCACATAAAAGAGGAGATAAGCTTTCGCCCTTTCTTTTCGTTTTATGCAACTCACTCTATAAAACCCCACAATTTCTCCATAACCTCTTCTTCTCTCAAACCCACAAAACACAGAGAGGGAGAGGCTGAAAACTGAAACGCCGATATATATATATACAATAATGGAAGAAATGGCGAAAAGGGTGTGGCTGGTTCTGGTGATATGTTTAGGAATCGTCGACGGCGGTCTGTCAGAGAAACACCATCATCAACAGCAGCCCATGAACAAGAAACGTTCTTCTGCAGTTGTTGTCGGAACTGTCTACTGCGACACTTGTTTCATGGATGTTTTCTCCAAGTCTTCCAGCCACTTCATTTCAGGTCTCTGTCTCTCTTTGTTTGGATTCTTGAACACATTGGCACAACCTGGTCTACGACAAGGAAAGCAAGAACCGGAACTGAAACAATACGACTTTCTTAATTACACCAAGATTCTAATCCATGTTCTGATTCTTGTCAGTTTCTTATTGCCATCGTTATCAACCTGGTTTTGGTATTAATCTTTTGTGCTTTAACCTGGTTTGGTTACCCAACTGTAAGAATAACGGAAAATTATCCTTTCTTTTTTGCTGAATTTGCAGGTGCTTCAGTTGAGGTGCAGTGCATAGACGAGTACTCGAAGCCGAGTTTCAGACAAGAAGTGAAGACAGATGAAGACGGCAAGTTCAGGGTTAAGTTGCCTTTCTCTGTCAGCAAACATGTGAAGAACATCAAGAGATGTTCTGTTAAATTGCTGACCAGCTCTGAACCTTACTGTTCCATCGCTTCTTCCGCTTCTTCGTCTTCTCTCCGACGTCTTAAATACAGACATCATGAAACCCGAGTCTTCTCCGCGGGTTTTTTCACGTTCAAACCAGAAAATCGGCCCGAAATCTGCAGCCAGAAACCGATCGGCCTCAAGAATTCCGAGACTTCCTCCTTACCCGACCCTGCGTTTCCTCCTGCCCTTCCCGACCCTTCTCCTATTCCGTTCCTTCCTTCACTTCCTCCATTGCCTCCTCTCCCTTCCCTCCCTCCTCTTCCTTCTCTTCCCCCACTTCCCCCGAACCCAGTTTCCTTGCAGAACAAGAAAGTAGATTCCTTGGGAGTCAAGAAACCCGATGCACAACCCGATTTCTTCTTTCCTCCAATCCCTTTTCTCCCTCCGCCGTCTCTCCTTCCTCCGAACCCGTTACTCCCACCGCCCTCGGGCCTTCCCCCGCTCCCGTTTCAACCGCCTCCTGCCCCGTTGCTCCCTCCTCTCCCTTCAATTCCTACCCTTCCACCAGTTCCGGGGTTAAATCCTCCTCCTTCACCTCCTCCTTCTCTCCCGATTCCACTCCCTCCCATCTTCCCCGGTATCCCTCCGGCCTCACGTTCTTTTTATAAACACCCTTAAGCCATGGTTTTACAGTTCCATATATATATATATATATATATATGTACACGTATGCTTTTTCTATGTAATGATTCTCTTTTATGTTTGATAATTTCCTTTATATATATGCCATATTCCTCATGTTCCTCTTTTGATTTCTTGTGTTGTAGTTTGTAATTGGAATAAACTTTGTAACTTTGTTTGTTGGAATTATTTTGAGTATTGTTTTTGCCTTTTTGTGCTGAATTAAACGGATCAGAGCTCATAACTACCCGGTTTGCTAAAACCGGAAATAACCGGAAATGTTTCCCTTAACCGTTGGGTTCTAGAGGGCCGGGCCTATTTGTTGAAGCGTGGATGATTTAGAATTGAGCCCATTCCACGGCTTCTTCAGTTTCCTCCATTCTCGTCGAACTCGAACAAGATTCCTCTGGTTTTCTATCTTGATCTTCTTCCACGAAGAATCAATTCAGTAATTCCTGGGCAAGAAATGGAAAACCCTAATTCCAATGGAGAAAACCAGACGTTCAGGGTCCGGAAACTGGAGATCTCCGACAAGAGAAAGGGTTTCATCGAGCTCCTGGGTCAACTGACGGTCACCGGATCCGTCTCCGACGAGGAATTCGATAGGCGGTTCGAGGAGATCGGGTCGTACGGAGACGACCACGCGATCTGCGTGATCGAAGACGAGATGTTGGAGAAAATCGTGGCGACAGGAAGCGTGATGATAGAGAAGAAGTTCGTGAGGAAGTGCGGGAAAGTTGGGCACATCGAAGACGTGGTGGTGGATTCGGGATATCGCGGGAAACAACTGGGGAAGAAAGTGATCGATCATCTGATGGATCATTGCCGATCGATGGGTTGCTACAAAGCGATTCTCGATTGCAGTGCTGAGAACAAGGCGTTCTACGAGAAGTGCGGGTTGAAGCAGAAGGAGATTCAGATGGCTAAGTACTTCGATTGATCTGTCCACATTCGTGTTTTGATCAAAGCTTCCGACTTTATTAGGCCTTTTTTTTCGTATGTGGAATCAATCGATCTCTGATGAACTTCTGCTGTTGTAAGGTTCCTTGATAGATTCTGTGAGTTAGGGAAGATAAAACTGCAAATCTTTGGATTGTTACCTGTCTCAAGATCAATTGAATCTCTTGCTCTTTCCGATATGGTCCCATTTGATTCATGTTTGAACGATGATGCCATAGAACAAAACTTGAACATTGCATGTATGAAAGCAACCTGGTCACCATTCTACCAAAACCAAGAAGTTTTAATGGCGTCACTGAAGAACAGCGGATCCATATCCATCCATCAGGGTAAACCTCCACCGCCGGACTGCCAGAGGTTGATGATTTCGGTAGCCTGGTTGAGGAGGAAGACACGATGAGCATTGGATATCCATGGCTTGCTCTCCAACAAGACCTTGAGCTCTTCCCAAGCATCTTTCCTCGGCCAGAAGTAGTACGGACTCAGAGGGATGGTCCCATAGCCGTCAACCATTTGGTCCAGCCCGATCCCAATGTCCTTTTGCATCCACAAGAACTTCAGCACCAGTCTTGGTTTCTCGAGCGGCTTCACCACTGCACGCAGCTTCTTCTGCAGTAGAAAGAAACGCCGGCATTGGATCAAGAATCAATGAAATGTGGCATCACAATGATGCATATAGAGTTCTGAGGTATATACATATGGATTCATGGTGTGCAGGTTTCAATGCCCATCTCAGAAAATATAAGAACATGTATGTATGCCTATGGACATGTATCTGGTGCACATATATCCGATCCGATGTCTGTTTAGATGCTCAGACATGACAGAAACTGGGAACACATTGAAACCGCCTGGTTGGATGCCCAGGAAACGGTAGCATAACGGGAAGGAGCACGATTCAAATGACAGGAAAATGGAAAAACCGATCATCATACGCTCTAATGTGCTTCAAATTTCGCGTCTTTCCACGTTTTCTCGGAAAACAAGCATGCGGATGACAAAACTGCCACACAGATTTCAAGTATCAACCGAGAGGGGAGGAGAATCGGTGACCGATCTCTGACCTTTTTGGGAGACGGAGAATCAGAGCCTGAGAGTTCATCTGAGACGATCGGATCCGCGGGAGATGACGATGCGTATACTCCGACGTTGAAGCCGGAGAGTATGGCCGAGTTTTTACCAGGATTCGGAAAGGAGCACGAGAGCGAGGGTAAAGATCTGG
Source organism: Tarenaya hassleriana (assembly GCF_000463585.1). Taxonomy (NCBI): domain Eukaryota; kingdom Viridiplantae; phylum Streptophyta; class Magnoliopsida; order Brassicales; family Cleomaceae; genus Tarenaya; species Tarenaya hassleriana. The sequence goes on from NW_010966372.1 coordinate 990,608, forward strand.
AATTCGTTGAAACAGGGACACGGGCTGAGGGTTTCGAGGAGAAGGTGTGAGAAGGCGAAGCAATCTTGATGCCGGAAGAGGAGTAATGGTTTAATTGAACCGCCATTGAAGCTCAAGCTCCTCAGAGAGAGAGAGAGAGAGAGAGAGAGAGAGAGAGAGAGAGAGGGTTTAAGAACTTCTGAGGTTTCGGGTCGGGTCACAAGGCTTTCGAGTTTCATGAAACAACCTTTTGCTATGCTCTATTTTCACCTGCAAAATCACTTCAGGGTTTTCAATTAGACTTTTTAATTGTTTTTTCTCTTCTCAGATTATACTTTCCGTAACAAATTCATAAAATTTCATGAATAAATTATTCGCAACACACCTAAAACCTCAATTAATATTTTTTATGATGTCAAAATAATAAAATTTAAAAACAATAAAAAAAACTGACCTCGAAAACTATGGTTGCTAATTTCTATAAATCAAAACGAAAACAGAATAAACAGATGGATGGTACATATACATGAAAAATAAAAGGCTTTTTTCTAAGTTACTAAGACCAGGCTTCGACATGGTATCTACCAGCCTTCTCAAGGGCCCTGAGCCACCTCTCGGCATCCGCCTTCGACCCTCCGGTCTCCTCCGCCACAATCTCCTCCAACGCCGCCATCACGTCTGCCGGCATTTTCGTCGATGAACCAGCCACGTAGACCGCAGCCCCGCCATCCCGAAGCAACTCCCACACCTTCTTCCTCTGTTCCCTGATCTTGTGCTGCACGTACACCTTCTTCGGCTGGTCCCTCGAGAAGGCCGCGTAAAATCCGCCTCCTTTTTCTTCCGATAGTACTCCTCCCGAGACACTGTTTCGGGATTGGGATTCCCAAAAGTCTCGGTAGAGGAAGTCGGTGTCTTTGTTCCTGCAGCCGAAAAAGAAGATGACCGGAGCAGTTGGGCCAGAGAGGGATTGTACGGCTCTTTCGGCTATGAATCCCCGGAAAGGGGCACAGCCAGTGCCAGGTCCCACCAGGATGATTGGTAGCTGTGTTGGTGGAGCAGGAAGGCAGCCCTTGTGAAACCAAGCCGGGACGTAAACCCCTGACCACAGCAGAATATAACGGCTTACATCGGGCTTAAGGACCTTAAACCAGGGTTTGGGATCAAAATCATTCAGTACAGAAAACTATAACAAGAAGGCATGATTTCTTTCGTTCTTCCAATCCTGTCTACCATCCAAATACGAATCGAGAGAAACCATTGCAAGTTTCTGGGGGGAGAAGTGAAAGTCCTAACCTTTTTCAGGGTTTAGGCTTGCTAGCCATGAGGAGCAAAGACCTTTTCGTACTCTCTTGTACGGTGTGGTCCATGATACTATGCTTACAGTCAAATGCACTTGGCCCGGATGCGCTGAAGGAGACGAAGAGATCGAAAAAGCTCTCGGTTTTAATGGAGGGACCAACTGCACTAGCCACTCAAAAGGGATTTGAACAGAAGGGAAATCCTCAAGCACCTATATCCACAAACATACCAATATCATGAAAAGCAGACTGTTGGTAAGGCTAGTGACCAATTTCTTAATGAACAGGATGAGTGCATGCGCGAGTATAAATTATACGGAAAAAGCCCAGTATCCGTGATCCCTGTTGTTTACTACTCCATCTCATTTTTTTCGACGTTGATCAGAAATGTACAACCTTTTTCAAGCGCAGTACAAAGAACAAGACAGAAGTCATTTTACCTCGAGGACACTTCTTCTTTCCTTCTGATTGTATTTGTAAAGATCATCCCTCCCTTCGGCTGAAGCAAAGTACTGAAGTCTCTCCTTCTCGTGCTCTGCTGTAGCATAGAAGCTCATAACCTGGAAAAAGCATGGTCCAATCATCAAAAACCACAACTACACGTAACTGAAGTACATTACAAGGGGATAATGACAATTTTCAGTCAAATCCATCTCTATCACGTGTTTAACAAAGTAAGGTCCCTTTCTCAATATATCTTGGCGATTTACCAAAAACAATTTATGAAACTCGGGAGCAATATGGTCAGAGAGTTCTAGCCTCGAAGAAGTATCGTCGAGGAGACGCCGATGCCACATCCATAGCAAACTCAACAAAAGTTTTAAGCTTGACCGGGAACTCTGTAAGTACTTCTCCATCAAGACCATTATCCGTCTCTCTCGGATGAATCTGAAGAAAAAAGAGAACTTTAGCATTTATGATGTGATCAGAGATCACATGTTATTGATTTCAAGTAAACAGAGGGGAAGCAGTCCACTGCCCCTTCCTCTTGAGCCTTAAACACACATATCCACAGGCAACTTGAAAAGGCCACTTACGGTGATGAATGACTCCGGGTCCAACTCACATCGTTTTATGAATGCTTCTACTGCTGCAGGATTCTGGCTTGGAAGAAGCTCAACCACATCACCAACTTCATACTCGATATTCTTAAAGGGTGGAAAAACCAAGAAGGATTAGACTTGTCACTCAAAATCAAAATTTAGACTGGACTTTTACCTTAAGAGTAAGTGTAAACGAACTACTTACTGAAGAAATAAACTCGAACTCAAAGTGGCGAACATCCTTTGTGCTTCCAGCTTTAGTCAACATTTCATTTCTGGCCTACATGATTGAAATGATAATGCAAGCTAATGTAATATAATCCATAAAAAAAAGTTACTATCTACCAATAAGCATAATACGACATGCTAAAACCTGAATTGTACAGAAAAAAATGGAGATTAATAGTTGATTATATCAGAAAGCCTTGAAACTTGATCTAGCAGCAACACACAATAAATATAAGAGACAAGCCCACAACCGAGAAATGATCTGTCCACAAACAAAAACCAGTAGAGTTTCAAGAAAATGGCCATTGGATAAACGTACCATCTTGAGAAAGCAGTCTGGCTTACTCTTCTCCCGAGAGAGCTTCCCAGGAGACATTCCTCGGGTCTTTTCTATTTGCATCGAAATGTACTTCAAATCTGCCAAAACATTAGAAGCATCTTGGTATAAGACAAGGAACCCAAAAAGCAACAAGGAAACAGAAAAGATATGCTACCACAATTCTGTCATAATGCAGGATATATCCAGCTCAAGAGCTAAATGAGATAGAAAACAAGAATCAAACTATAATCAATAGTTTTCATTTATTCACTGCTCAAAAGTGTCAAAAGAAATATGGTATTTACATATATGATATCTCTTAGATATACCTGACTCTGCCAAAAAACTAGGCCTCATGTTCCCGGCCTTATGGTACAAGATCCGGTATTTGGGTTGATCAATTAGTTTGTCTTGAGCAACCATCACATCTGGACCTTTCGGGAAATACTTTGGATTAATTTGATGTAACGTACTCCACAAAGATAGCATCCACGGATCAAGAGATCCTTCATACCTGTATCAGACGCAGAGCATGGACAGCATTGAAAGGTTTGAATACCCATAGAAACATCTCCACTGCAACTATGGGGAGAAAGACTAACAAATTAAAACAACATTCAAACTTTAGAGCATGGCCTACTTAGACATCATACCCTGATGGGTGCTGATCATCCCCCAGACCTCTTTCAATGATGGCGGTGGCTCCAAGATCTGATAGTCTTTTGTCTAGCTTCTTTGCGACAAACTATAGGCATCGAAAAGCAAAATAAGCTCTCTTTTTTTTAAATATATATCTCGTGCATCAGAGGAAAAACCATACAAACAAATAGCTTCTTGCAACGGGGAAAATCCTTGATAGAAAAGTATATATCCCACAATAGGCAGAATTACAGTGAACTTTCAACAGTAGTTCCTAAAAACGTTATCCGCCGAGAAGGTCAAATGCGCATAGAGAGACAACAACTGGAATGCACTTACATTGTATTTCTGGTAGCCAGAGTCACCAAGTCCAAACACAGCACAGCGAACTCCTTGCAACCAAGTCTTTCCCAAATTTCTCTGGAGAAGAAACCTCCAAAATGCCTGTACGACAAAAGATGAACATGCAATTTAGCCACAAGAATTGAAATCTTTGGTGAAGAAGAAACAGATACATGCACGTATCTTGCAAAATCATCATCAGACCTTAAAAGAGTCTGGAGGGTCTCCTTGCCCTGTAGTGGACACAACAAAAATTGCAGCCTCTTCATGAGGTAAATAGCTCTGCAGAAAAAAAAAATCTTAACTTGATAAGAATTCATCTAAACGATGAAGAAAACAAAGGCAAACACTTTCTAATTCACAATTCAAGTGTTTGTAAACTCCGAATTCAATGCTAAAACCAGTGTAACTTCAAACACAATCAAAATCGATTCACTGGTGGCTATATCACTACCGGGTCGAATTCGTCGGTGGATACAACAGATGCGGCGCAGCCTCGCCGTTCAGCTTCCCGCCCGATTCGCTCCGCCGCATCGAGGGCGTTTCCGGTCTGAGAAGCGTACAGCACCAGAAGTTTCCTCGGTTTTCCTTCCATCGACTTATCTTCGACGCCGCCGAGATCCACCCAAAAGTTTCTCTATAACGGGCTCCGGCGTCGCCGTCGGAGGAAGAAATCAACGCAAGGGAGAGAAGAGGGAAAATCACTTGGGTCGCATCTACATGTATGGGTTTTTTACCCAAATAAGCACTTGTAGCATCTATTTCAACTGTACACCAAAATATAACACATTTTTTTTTCTGTGAAAAGACAAAATTACCTTTAATAAATTACGATATTTATCCGTTCGAAAACAACTTCGTTATTACGATTTCGTAATTAAGTCTAAATATAGTTACAATTGATTCTAAAAGGGATGGCAAAAAAATCATTTGTCTTATTTTAGTTATATATCAGTTATATGTTAGTCGTAATAAGGTCGTAAAAAATAAAATGAAAAGGGTATTTCAGACTTTTCCAACCGAAAAGTGGGTTAAAATTGAAATTTTTTTTGTTCGGTGGTGTACACTTGAGTCCGAAAAGGGTATTTCGGACCCAAGTGGGTTATTTGGGTGATTTTCCCTACGTGTACACCACCAGAAACATAACACATTTTTTTTTCTTTGAAAAGACGAAATTATCCTTAATAAATACACGATATTTATCCGTTACGACTTCGTAATTAATTCTAAATATAGTTACAATTGATTCGAAAAAAAGTGGTAAAAAAATTATCTGTCTTATTTTAGTTATATATCAGTTATATGTTAGTCGTAATAAGATCGCAAAAAATAAAACGAAAAGGGTATTTCGGACTTTTTCAATCGAAAAGTAAGTTAAAATTGAAAAAAAAAAAAATATTCGGTGGCGTACGCTGAGATAGCTAGAAACAAGTGGGTTATTTGGGTAAAAACCCAAGAGGGAAGGAGCGAACCGTTTAAATAAAAGGAATGTAGAAAGACAGAAATACCCCTGAACTCCTCTGATAATAACAAAGCGACCTCGCTCTAAACATAGTATACATCGTCTTCTCCAGAATTCTGATTCACCGGCCAGACTCTCGAGCGATAAGAAAGGAACGCCGGTTGCGGTGGAGCTCGAAGCATGGGAGATCGTAATGAAATAGAGGTCTCTGAACGTGAAAGAAATGGTGGGTGGGTTTCTCGAAAGAGCTTCTCTTCTTGTCTCGACGCCATGGACTCGTCAAGCGATCTCTCCAGTCAGCATTTGATGCCTTCTTCAGCGTCTTGGCTCATGTGTTGTCCGGTGGAATTACACAATGCGATGAGTTTGTATCGATGCGAGCAAAGACTGAAACTTTGTATCGGAACAAAAGGAGCCAATCCATATGGTTTCTGTCCACGTTTTCCGGTGCTTTCCTGCCATGTCTGTTTGCTCTGAGATTTCTGTCTGTATTTGTAGGTCGTTTTATCAGCTATTTTAAGGTAGCGAAATTTAAAATTTTATATAAAATAAGGTAACGAATAACATCATCCCGTACACTCTCACTTGTGCGTTCGCTGCATACAAGCATTGAACCTTAGTTCCTACAAGACAATTCCACATAACAGCAGATATATTCCTGTCTTCTCCCCTCTTAGGCCATCATGTCATAGTCATCCAACTTATCATTGAACTGCAGAAGCTTCCTCTTGATCTTCGACGAATCGACCCATGTGATGAAATCTTCCATATTCCGAGTGACTAAGAAAGCTGGATCAGTCACCGTGTCGGGTCCAACACGAATGTGCCCCTGCTCTATGTATGTCACAGCCTCTTTCAGATGCACTGCATACTTCAAGTGAACCAGCACGGAGGATAGCCTACGCCTGAAAGAGATTCCAGGCACTCATATATCGGTAGCCGAGTTCAAATGCAAATGGAGGGACAAGAACCATAGAGAGATGCGGATAACTGAGAAAACTCTTACCTACAGAACGAGGATACTGATAACCGATCGCATAAAGCTAAGCTTTTCCTGGTTGGTATTACGCCCATGTTGTATCTGCAATTGACATAAAGAAAGAAAGAAACATAAGCCACTCAGTCACAAATGGATTAAACTTGAGACAGAGAGTCTGCATGATCATCAAATCACTTCACTGAGAATTTACTCCAATTGAATTGGCCACTAAAAAAAACCAGTACAAACGTACTCCATCAACGTACATAAGCAGATTCCAAATCCATCGGCTAGTTTTGCTTTCTAGAAAACGACATAGTAAGTCAGTTCTACAAAGAACCTGAGCTGTAGAAGCACACTAACTACACTAACTAAAACCTAGTAACACAAGTTTATCTCCCCTCTTCCCCAGATTACATCCATAGATATTCATACCACATAGAATATCTATCATACACCTAAGAGCAGCAACAAGAAGAAGCAACAGATCAGCCCTTTTCCCAGGATAAATTCAGGATTCGTCCCCTCAGAGCTAACACCCAGTGCAAAAGAAAGAAGGTATATAACTTGTAACTTTCACATTGAAACAACAGATTCATGGCAATCTACAAATCAATCCGCTAGAGGTAAAAAAAAACACTCACAGCTTCTCCAAGAGCATATCAGTCATCTGAATCCTGAAAGGGTCGGCATGATCCATTTGTTTCAATATGTTCGTCAGCTTCTGCACCGTCCGACACAAACCTGAATATCTGCAAACCCATTCCAAACGAGCTCGATAATCAGCAACCCATCGTGTTCGTGATAAACAAGAGCTACCCACTTCGCCAAAACTCAACCATACGTGAACTTAACGACACAATCGACATCAATCAGAAGGTAAAAAGTGTGAACCCCAAATCCAGAAGTTAAAAAAGAATGATTTTTGCGACGAGATTAACCGATAAATTTACCAACTTTTTGTAATCGTCACGGCCCACGACGTGGTAACGCTGCATAACCTGGTTCTCCCGGTGGCCGCGTTCTCTCTTCCATTCCAAGAAATTCGTTTTCTTCAGAAGCTTCTTCTCATGGAACTTGAGCTTCCTCATCCTCGCAGGTAACTAAAACCCTAATGGAGAACCAAACGAAAACCCTAATGACCTATCGAGGATGAAGAAGGAACAACACCACCAGTCCTGTTGCGTTGAATGTGGAGCCCTTTAGGCCCCAATTCTAAATGCTTTGGTCAAATACGTAATTTTGCATAATTAATTAGATGGGCCTAACTGGCTGTGAGTTGGGCCTAGACCGCATCACCAAAATAATGTCCAAAAGGCCCAGTGTAATAATACATCTCAATTTCCAAAAAAGAAAACCATTATTAATATTATATACTATAATATATGCATGTAAATGTATGGGACCAATAATTATGGTTGGAAATAAAATTTATGGCGGAGCCACCGACAAAATTGGTCGTCGTGGTGCGTGTGTAGTAATTGGAAAAAGGCCTTTTCCTCATCAGAATAACCGCTATTTTTTCTCATTTTTTTTATAAAAAAAAAACATTGTTGCTTTTTTAGGTTAAGATTCGGTCTTTTTTTTTTTTTTTAAATCGAACTTGTAATCTATATGGCATTTTCTACTGTTGTAGCGACTGTCTATTTAATGTGGGTGTCGATGTAATTATAGGGATCGAAAATTTATTTAAAATTCATAAATATCAACATATATTAAATGCGGCTTTAATATTTGCGCTGAATATAGTGGTGAAGGGTTTTATGGGATGCATTGAGCATTTACATTTCTACTCTTTTTTAATCCTTTTTTCCTCCAAGAAAGCGGCAATCATATAAATTTTTGCATATGGAAGTTTGAAGATTTTCCATCAAGTACAAGTTTGAAGATCTTCCCTCTCTCCCACCACCCATCATTATAATTATGTATATACATATATATATATATATATATAACGCATCTTATATATATATAGCCCTTTGATATATATCACATCCAATGGCTGTGATGAGACATATCATTGATTTGGTAACGGGCTTCTTGTTACTTCCTGTTTGATACAACTTTATCATCGACCCAATTTATCATAAATTCGTCCCAGTCCAAAGACACGCCTGGACAAATCAATCTTCCCAATTCGAGATTACGTCGCATGGATTTTACGTTAATATATATATATATATATATATATATATATATATTAGTTATATGATAATAAGATCCACGTATATAGATAAACGAATATGTGCATGTGTATATATAATAGTTAACGTTGAGAAAATGGACAAGAGATCGGTCACGTGTTGGGCTTGGAATGTGTTATAGGTTAGAGAGGAGAGATGAAGAGTGAAAATACAAAGCAAAAATAACTCACAGTCACATGTTATTGTCCTTATTCTCTCCTTTTTTTTAATTTGACTTATTCTTGTCAATATTAAAAATTAATAACATTTATATTTTTTTATATGCTTTAGACAGATTTACAAAGTATGAATCAACTTTTTTTTTATTTTTTTATTTTTTATTTATAACCGAAAGGTTCACCTAAACGTTCGACCCAACCTACATCCTCTTAAATCCGGAAGCAGCCTTTAGGGTATATTTAAGTGTCTAGAGAGCAACACCTTAAATACACTCCTCCATCCCCATCAGCTGGTTTCGAACTGGCGAACGGGATCCAGAGAGTAACACCCTTTCGCCACTCGGCCACCCACTTATGGCTAATCAACTTTATTTTCCACTGCTCTTCGTATTTTTTTCATTTTTTAATGTTGTAAAATGAGTTCAAACTCCTTTGGACCCCAACAATAGATTTGAGAGGAACTACCTAATCAAATTAAATATATTCAATCTCATTTATTGGGAAAAAATGGGGTTTATGCGATGGTCAACGTTTACTCGAGCAAAGTCCAACTCATTTTACAATGTGGTTGTTGGGATTCATTAAATAGATAAACAAAATTGCTATTTTTAGAATATTTATTGGTGGATATATTATATATATATTTAGTGCACAAGACCTTTTGGTTAAGACAACTTTGAACACAAGTGAAAGTTCTTGTTCCATTTGCGATGCATCTTTTAATACTTTGCCAAACGTGAATATATTTTAGCATTTTTTCCAAAATCATATATCCAAATGTTTCATTATAGATCGATTCACTATAATTCGAGTATGTTTTTATAATTAAATTAAGAGGAAAACGAACGACGAACCATTTGTTATTTTACAAGTTTTAATTATTTGAATTTTGATTATGTGTGTGTGTATATATATATTGCCGTATTTGCATATGGATTTTCTTTTCAAATTTAATTAGTATTTATACATATTAAAGTTTTCGCGATGCTTAAAATAGGAGCTATCATTCACAAAATAAAAGTGATACAAAATGCAAAATTACAAAAGAGGCATGAGAGTTGAATGTGTATATATATATATATATATATATATATATATATATATATAT
>NW_010966372.1:1001145-1013274 GCF_000463585.1 Tarenaya hassleriana
TATATATATGTAATTCATATAAAAATATGATGGAAAAAAACAAATTTGGTGTGCTTAACAATCATTTTCGAGCAGCAAACTCGGACAAGAGATATGATTAATAACTTGTAACCAACAACCGATATAAAATATATAAAAAATCCCTATTCGGAATGATATGTGATGCAAATGGTCAGCCGTATAACATATATAAATTAAATCTATATCGAATAATAGTATATAATTAGAAATTTAATAGTAAATTCAATTTATATTTATATACTTACGCGTGTGCATAATAAAATTTTATAACATTATAATTTCTTTAATCATAAAGCCACCCACCCACTTTGTAATTAGATTGAATTTATGCAAAAATAAACAAAAAAAATATCTATTATTCAGAATGTCGGTTAGATTGCTTCTTATCCCCTAACCCTACATATCAATTTTTTATTTGATATCCCCATTCATAAAAGACATAGCGTTACTTTCTATTTAATTTCTTTTTTTTTCAGATATCGTGAACAATATTGAATAGAGTTGGTCCATGTACATATATAATATATATATATATGCATACTTGGGGACCTACCTATATTAATTAATTGAAAGATCCCTTTGTCCAATGTTAGGAGAGAGAGAAACCCACAAAATCGTCACATTTAATGGGGTTTTTTTAATCATTTTCAAAACTTAAATTTTAAGCCTTTTTTTTTTACATTTTTTTCATATATCGCAAAGAATTAAAAATGATTATATGTACATAAATATATATGCGCCGACATACGGATTACACGATCAAAACACAGCTTCACAAATGGGTTATGTATTCTGTAATCAAATATGTTCATAATCTGATGGTTAATGTGATTAATAATTTAACATCAAATGAAATACATTGTGATATAGAAAGAGATAATTGGTTTCAGGAAAATTAGGGATTTTTTCTTTATTAATCTGTTTACTGAGAGCTATAAGAAGAAAGCCACAACTGTCCAACAACGACACAGAGACGAGCTTCCCCCGAACGGTCATAAAAGGACCGTCTTTTTCTTCTCCCTTGTAGTTGTAAAGTGCTTCTCTTGCGGCTTCTTTGTCTGACCCTTTTTCTGTTCCGATCTCCTCCCAACCCCTCCGATCCAGTTCTCCGGTGGTCAGTGTCGGGGATCTGGTCGGAGATTCTCCCCAAGAACACGAGCGTTTACCCAAAGCCCATCCTCTTCATCTGCGCATCTGCCCTAAACTTTTCGGGGCTTCGAGGATCTCCATTGCCGAGATTCATCGTTCTCTTGCCTGCATTCGGTGATTTAACCCTGGTCGAAGCCTCGTCGTTTCTGGGATTTTGCTCTTCCTGATAGTTTTTGGTTGGGTTTTGATTTGGTGGTTGAAAGGCGCCCTTGTTCTGGGCTTTATTTTAATGGAGGTCAAAGGCTGAGTTTTTTTTTTTGTAGAGAATCGAAACATTTTTTTATGGATTAAGATGGTGAATCAGGTTTCGTGGGTTTAAGGCGAAGATCGCGCCGATTAAGCGCAAAAAAACAGTGTTTTCGAGGCGTAATTAATTTTCTCAGAATTGCCTTGTCTTGCGCGGGAGATTCCATCTCTGGGTGTTATTAGATTAATTATCGCAGCAGAGATTTTTCAAAGTGTAATATTGCCGCATAGATCTGATTTCATATTTGAAATAGATAAAATCTCTGAAGATTTGGTTCCTTCTCTAGGCTTGGACCGGAACCTGTTCGATGAATTGTGTCTGAGAACTCTGGGTTTCTTGAAACCTGGGAGAATTCGTGTCGGTGCCCGAAATGTCTGAGGCGGAGAAGTTTATTTACCATAGAAAACTCTGGGAAGTGAAGGGCATCTCCGTAGGAGAGAGCAAAGCGGAGAAGCTAAGGAGTTATTTGGTTTCGAGGTCTCGTATGAAGCTATGGATGATCCGAGCTGTGACGATTTTGTTGCTTTGGAGTTGCGTGGTTCATCTGATGGCACTGGGAGAGTTTTGGGGGCCGAGATTGTTGAAAGGCTGGCCTTCTTGTTTCAATCACCATGATTTACCTGTTGCTGCGGAAACGGCATCTCTTCCTATGAAAATAGCCTTGCCGCCTAAAAGTGAGTTCTTGTTGTTTCCTTTCTGATGTATATGTTGAAGTTATCATGTTCATAGCCGTGTCGGTGGGCGTGATTCAGTTTCACCGGAGAAGAAACCGGGGATGTTTAGTATTGTTTTGAGGCCCCTTTTCGCCCCTTTTACCTTTGATGATGATCATGGATGATCACCTTTTTGTTTGGTTTTGGTGATCACTTAGCTTTATCTCAATCAGTATTTTGCTTGTTCAGGAGAAACTGTCAGGATTTCTAAAAAAAAAAAAGTTTGCGTCTTTTTCTTACAACAGGGGTATACAAGAACAATGGTTATCTTATGGTTTCGTGCAATGGAGGGCTCAACCAAATGAGAGCAGCGGTAAGATGAGACGTAAGCTTTGTTTCTTGATTTGGGAAGTCATGCTCCTTTGCAGAATCATATCTATCTTCAAATGATGTATGACTTTTTTTGGACTTTCTGTTTTTGTCTTGTTTGGCTCTTTCAGATATGTGATATGGTCACCATTGCAAGATACATGAATGTCACGCTTATTGTGCCGGAGCTAGACAAAACCTCGTTTTGGAGCGATCCAAGGTACTTTATCCATCCTCACACTTAAGCTTCTTGTTGAATTTCTTTGGTTTCATAATTGACTGTGTTAAAGAAAGGGATGTTTCTATTTCGTTTCATGCCGGCAGCGAGTTTCAAGACATATTCGATGTGGATCATTTCATAACTTCCTTAAGAGACGAAGTGCGTATACTCAAAGAGCTACCTCCGAGGCTCAAGAGAAGGTTCGAGCTTGGGATGTATTATTCCTTTCCTCCTATCAGTTGGTCCGACATTTCATACTATTCAAATCAGGTAATTTTTCTGGTTGTACCACCAAGTCAAAGATTAATCTTCATTTTACCTTTCTGGGTTGCTCTTTTATGTCTATCAGCTTTACACACCCAATCCTCTTTGTCCGTTATTTGAACTAATTTCAGAGTGATTTGGAAACAGATTCTTCCCCTGGTGAAGAAGTATAAAGTTGTTCATCTGAACAAAACCGATACACGGCTTGCAAACAATGGACTGTCTCTGGATATTCAGAAGCTGAGATGCCGAGTAAATTTCAATGCACTTAGGTTTACTCCCCAAATCGAGGAATTGGGTAGAAGAGTAGTCAGGATTCTGAGAGAGAAAGGACCCTTTCTGGTCCTGCATCTTCGTTATGAAATGGACATGTTGGCTTTCTCAGGTTGCTCTCACGGTTGCAACCCTGATGAAGAAGAAGAATTAACAAGAATGAGGTAGAACTCTCTCGCTTTTGATACCATTTCAAACTCTTCTGTGGAAAATTTGGCTTGAGATCGTCTTCTTTTTGTTTTTGTTGTTAGATATGCTTATCCTTGGTGGAAGGAGAAAGTGATTAACTCTGAGCTAAAGAGGAAAGACGGCCTTTGCCCTCTGACACCCGAGGAAACAGCTCTTGCCCTAAATGCGTTGGGTATTGACCGGAATGTTCAGATTTACATAGCTGCTGGGGAGATATACGGTGGCGAAAGAAGAATGAAGGCTTTGGCAGAGGCTTTTCCAAATGTGGTTAGTTACTTAGCAGCAGAAAGCAATATCCACAGTTTTGCAAATTTCACAACTTCTTTTCTTTCATCACTGTAATCAGCTGTCGTTTCCCTTCTCTTTTGCTAAATTGATCAAAGCAGGTCAGGAAAGAAACTCTACTCGAACCCTCTGATCTGAAGTTTTTCCAGAACCATTCATCCCAGATGGCGGCTTTGGACTACCTCGTCTCTCTTGAAAGTGATATATTTGTTCCAACATACGATGGCAACATGGCCAAAGTTGTGGAAGGTCATCGTAGGTCGGTATAATGACACACTTTATTCTCGTCTAATTTCATCATTTCGGCCACAAGTTATTCTATTCTAAACATTCATCCGGGGACCAAAAACAATATGCCAGATTCTTGGGGTTCAAGAAGACAATTCTGCTAGACCGGAAGCTACTAGTCAACCTGATAGATCAATACACGGAAGGATTGCTGAGCTGGGACGAGTTCTCGTCCACGGTGAAGGAAGTTCACGAGGATCGGATGGGAAGCCCTAAGAAGCGGCTAGTCATTCCCGACAAACCAAAGGAAGAAGACTACTTCTACGCCAATCCACATGAGTGTCTGCAGTTGTTGGATGAACCCTTGAGAACAACAAGACTAAGCATGTTCCTATAGTGCCAGGAATCAAGAATGGTGGTTCTTGATTGATCCAAATCCCAGGGGAAAGCTTGTGGCCGTTGAAATGGAGTGTTATGGTATCTGGGAACCAGTCTGGAGATACTACTCTAAAGAGATTAGGGTTCGGTTTGGTGTATAGATTGAGAAGAGCTTCCATGGCAGGAGACACTGAAGCTACATTGTAAAGATGACAGATTTCAGAGCTTCTTTTGAAGGTCTGAAAAAACTGTGATTCGGGTCCTCATGGCCTTGCAGTTTTGGTAGCTTAATAATGCCACACTCTTATGTAATATATATAACGAGTAGGGACATGATATGGCGATCTCTTATGTTGTCGGCTATTCACTTATTATATGATAAAATCCTCTTGCATTTTTCTTCCTCGAATCCCACTCTTAAATTGTTGGACAATAGAGTAACTTGCAAATAACGCAATGTTGATGTTGATGTATTTTGTTAAATGCGTTGGGGGCTCCACTCTTTATTCTTACAAGACAAGACCTTCACAAAAATGTGGTTTGGTTTCTAATCAATAATTTTTTTTTTTTTTTTCTGGATTCCAAAATTACATTTTTTTTATAAGTTGAAACGTTTTTAATTCGGTTTTGGCTCAGTGTTTACCAACTTTCTCCACAAACCCCATTACATGAACTCCACAAGTGGAATATATATGTATGTATATGTATAAATGGGGGGTGATGAAAGCTACTACTTTGTGTGTTCAAACCCCAACCAGAACTCTTCCATTGTGCAATCATTTTGGAGCAAATGGAAATGGACCTTCACCCTTTAACCCATATTCCAAAAAACAAAAAATAATCATTGGTTGTTTCCAAAGATATCATAATTTATATATGGAATTAATGTTTTCTTTCAAGGGATTGAACAAACAATGGGAGAAAAGGTGACAGAATTTCAGCACATCTCTTCGCTGTGTGCTATGGAAGAGTGCCGATCGAGTGATCCAAGAAAAGGACTTCATTATACAAGAGAGACCCAATAATTATTTTCTAATTTAAAATATATTTAATGGGTGATTCCACGAATTCCGAGTCGCCCACCACTCAGTCCATGTTTTTTTAAAAAAATATATATTTTATCAAAAATCAAATTCTAAAATTTTTTTTTTTTTTTCGGGATCAGGTTAGGCGGTAAGAGAGCAGGATGCATCACCCTGAGGTGGAGGGTTCGAATCCTCTCATCGTTCTTCTTTGCCTTTGACCTGCTCGCCTGTAAGCCCATCATAATGGGCTGATTTACCTCCTCTGCGTGTGTTGCAGGCTCGTGCGCGTGGGCGTGGAGTTTGACCTGCAGACGCCTAAGCCCAACTATGGCCCGAGCGTTTGGCGCGCCTGGTAGCCAGGTCCGGCGGACTGAGGTCCATAGAGACTGTTAGGCGCGGGTGGTGACCAGTTCGTCTCCGTTTGTAAGGGTAGGTAGTCACAGGATTCTCCATAGTTACAAACTTTTTGCTTTCCATTTGTATCTCATAACACACACAGTCAGATATGCCGATTCAAAAAAATATTTTTTTTTTACAATTGTGCTTTCGTAATATCTATGGATGTATTAATATACTAAATAAAAGGAAAATATAAATATTATATAAAACGTGATAGTATGATATCTTTTCATTGCTATTGTATGTGTGTATAATATATATATATACATATATATATATATATATATTGCCAATTAAGGAATAACATAACATGGAATTTTCGTCGTATTCAAAAGCTTAGTTCACTGCTTATCTCATAGCTCTGCATTTTACCGCATATTATTACATTCGCTCGGTCACAAGGAGTCATGTTTTTTTTTTCCATTATCTCAACGGGGTTAATTAGCCTCATCATGAGGTAAGCCTGCTAAAAGCCTCATCATGGGCCTGTTAATTAGTATGGGCCAATTTAATGGGCCCAAATGTGTAATATAGAAAAGATAAATACATGCCTCGGCTTCTATTACGTATACATATAAAGGGCCTAAAATCCAAAACATACTACATGGAGATTTATACTAATTTAAAAAATTATGATAAGTATATATAATATTTTGAATAAATTTACATGTTTTTACGATCAAATCTTTCTGTTTGTTTATACCTATTTATTAATTAAAATTAAGAAACATCAAAAAATGACTATAAAGGAAAACCAAAGTTACGGAATCTATAATTATAAACTAGGATTAAAAGAAAAATGAAAATCAAATACAGAACATAACAGAACCTATGGGCAAGTGTTCTTCGGACGACAACATACTTCTCACGTACGTACATAATACATAATTATGCAGCAATAACAATTTAAGAAAATAAAAGAAAACTATCCTAAATTAATTTTGTGAAGCGATGAAAAATGGTTGGAGACTTCAACAATCTTGGCCTCTGGATCAAACGCCGCCGTTTCATTTTCCGACCGAATCTCACCGTTGGATTCAGCGAAGCAGCAGCCGACCCATCTCCCAAACCCTCTCGACGAAGAAGAAGTTCTCTCCCTCTTCTTCTTCTCCTCGTCATCTACTTCTCTTTTTGGATGCTTCGAAGACATTTATATTTCCACGTAAATATAAATTATATATTTTTTTCAATACTGTAAATATTTCGTTGGCTTCATGTGGATGATGAGGGTGTATTTATGGAGCTTGTTGTGTTGTATAATGTTTCTTGGTGACAAAGTCAAAAGGAAAAAAACTGGCTTGCAGCTGAAGTAGAATGGACTTTCTTATAATTTTATAATTATTTTTTGGACTATTTTGGTTAGAATGATGTGAAATAATATGCCCTCCTTAGCATTATTCCCAAAACATACCATATATTTGGTAATTTTGATGTTAACGGTCGAAATTTTGTTATTCCAAAGAAGAGAATCAGTGGAAATCTATACATATGACTTTTAATTAAACGTGGATTTTTTTTCGGTTCTTAATTTATTTTTTACTTAATTTCATTTTTTAAAATCTTACGCGTTACTTTGACCAGTACGGTTAAAAACAGAAACCTTAAAAGTTAAAACCACGAGCGATCATTACCGTCCACGTCACTGTAGACCCCATGGATTGCGGGACCCACAAATGCTACGTGTCATTATATCCAGACAATTTCTGTCTACTCAATGTTCTTCTTCTTTCAACTGGAAATGATACCCAAAAAATAAAAAAGTTTCCATGGTTGCAAGAAATCCTGGAAGCTGATCGGAAATTTTGTACCTTTTTTTAATAAGCTTTTATATTTTAATCCAATTTTATTTAATTTTATCCGTTAAACCCCTCAAGTTTCTCTGCCGGAAAACGAAAGGAAGTCTCCCGAAAGCGGAACGGGAGAGAGGGAGATTTATTTCCGGCCGTCGATCTTCTGTCCGGCGGTGCCTTCCACCGTCCGATTCTCGATCTCAGATGATCTTCGGTGAGTTTTCTCCGGCAAATCTTCATTATACTGATCGTTTCTCGGGAAAAGTCGGGAAATTTCGCTGTTTCTGGAGAAAGATCAAGATTTTTACAGATGCCCACAACGTGTAAACTCGGTGTGTGTGCATGTATCTATATATGCCTGATGATGGTTTGATTATGCGATGCTGGTAAAACGAGGGACTGGATCATGTATATATCTGTATATACATGTGCGTGTGCGTGTGTTTTCATACAGTGGCTGGTTGTGATGATTTATGAGTCGCTTGCTTCTCTCCCCAGGTTTCAGGGTAAGATTGTGTTTTCTAAATGAACAGAAGAGGCAAAGAGGTGTTCATGTGAGATTAGAGGCAATGATCTGATTTAGGATTTAATTTTGTGCACTTGTTGTCTGGAAAGTAACTTGCTTGTTGAATAGTTTATTATGAATGACTGTCCTATCTCTTACTCTTTCGATAAGGTTGCCATTTAAAAAAGTGATTAGATTCTGAGAATGATTAAAGTAATTGGGGTTAGATTAAGTTGGTTTGACTCGGTTATAGATCCGATGTTGATATTCCGTGGAAGATAAGGCGCTCTTAACCTATTTTAATCTTGATGCTTATCCTTGACAGTATATCTGAACTGCTCTTGTTGTCTTCTTTGGCCCCTCACTACTCTGAGTGGTCTGAGCCTGTGAGATTCACCCCATGTTTTGACCTTTGCCCCGAATTGATCGGAGAAAGTTAGCTAGTGTTGCTCCTTTCCTGGTCTTGTGTCTGAAATGTTGTCTTGTTTGTTTAGGGTGTCTTGCATAAAGGATTGAGTCATCTGTGCCTCGAATCTCGGTGACCCCTTGTAGGGTTTGCTTATGGGAGAGTTCTTGGTTTCGCCGGTATCAAGCCATATGAGGTATCTTGTTCAATGATTTTGTGCTTTGTCTGTGAAAAAACTGGATTGTATTCTGGATACAAGGCTTCCTAAGAAAGGATGGGATCTCTGAGTTGAGTTATGCTTGTTGATGTGATTCTACAGTTGGTATTTTGTGTTTGTGCTTTGAAAGTTGTTTTTGAACATCTGTACTTTTATTTTTTTATCTGTTCTTATAAAAAATGGAATCCATTAACAGGTGAGATTCTGATGAGTTGAGATGTTTTTTTAATGCTTTTCAAATCCTTTGCTCAAAAAAATTGTTCTGTGACTTGTCTCGGTTGACAGTTCTGACAGTTATAAATTGCTTTGGTATGACCAGAATGGCGGTCGCCTCTGCAATGTAGCGGCCACTCCAAGCTTCAAATCTCGTCTTTTTCCAGATGTTCCTCTCGGATGTTCTGCTGATGGATATGGACCAGTCTCAACTCTGATGGTTATGATTGTCTGCGACAAGAACTTCTCTCTCCCACTTCCAGCGGCGCTTTCTTTTGGCGTGTGCTCGAGAGAGAAGCTGACAATTTCCTCGCTGTTTTATGGCAGCAAAAGATTCCTGTTCTCCTCTTCGTTGCATGTCTCCTGAGGTAGAAAGTTCCGTTCACACACAAATGGTAACTGCAGGCATCGAAGGAGCCATTAGTGGTGAGTACTGCACAAACAGGAGAATGGAAAGGACATTTTCCGGGACAAGACGTGTGTTTGTTCAGACCGATACTGGTTGTGTTCTGGGGATAGAGTTTGACAGGAGGGATAATGCTCATACCGTCAAGAGGAGGGTACAGCTGGCACTGAACATTCCAACCGAAGAGAAATCCCTCACTTGCGGGGACGTGGTGCTTAAGAACGATCTCAGCACTGTCAGACACGATTCTCCTCTTCTCCTCACTCGTAATCTGATGCACAGAAGCTCATCTAGCCCTTGTCTCTCACCCACTAGTAAAGATCTCCAGCAGAGAGACTTTAGCTGTCCGATCGAGATATTAGGATACTCGAACTGCTTTTCTAAGACGAAGCGCCTTGCCAAAGAGATAGAAAAAGCGATGGAGCTGGGGATCGATCCTGTTCCTGTCTGTAGCGGGCTTGGTGGTGCATACTACTTCAGGGACAGAAGAGGTGAAAACTGTGCCATTGTAAAACCAACGGACGAGGAGCCATATGCTCCAAATAACCCAAAAGGGTTTGTCGGGAAATCGCTCGGGCAGCCTGGCCTTAAACGTTCAGTTCGTGTGGGAGAGACCGGATTCAGAGAAGTGGCAGCTTACCTTCTGGATCATGACCATTTTGCTAATGTGCCACCAACAGCACTTGTAAAAGTCACCCACAGAATCTTCAACCTCAATGAAGGAGTGAACATAAACAAGCACCAGATGAGAGACAGGGTCGGCAAGATTGCTTCGCTGCAGCAGTATATCCCGCACGATTTCGACGCCAGTGACTACGGGACTTCTGGGTTCCCTGTGTCTGCGGTGCACAAGATCGGGATTTTAGACATTCGGATCTTGAACACGGATAGACATGCAGGAAACCTTCTGGTAAGGCAACTTGAAGATGTTGCAGGGTTTAGTCAAGTTGAGCTCGTTCCCATAGATCACGGCCTTTGCTTACCGGAAAACTTGGAAGACCCGTACTTTGAGTGGATCCACTGGCCACAATCATCTATTCCGTTTTCCGAGGAAGAGCTCGAGTACATAGCTAACCTCGACCCGTTTCGAGACTCTGACATGCTCAGAATGGAGCTCCCTATGATCAGGGAAGCATGCCTCAGAGTCTTGGTACTTTGCACGACGTTTCTCAAGAAAGCAGCAGTCTTTGGCCTCTGTCTTGCGGAGATCGGCGAGATGATGAGCAGAGAGTTCCGTGGGGATGAAGAAGAGCCGAGCGAGCTCGAGTTATTGTGCATGGAAGCAAGAACACTTTTGAGGGACACACTTCCCAATCGGGACCAATCTGACTCCGATTGTGAAGAACAGAAGTCAAAAGCTTCTGCTTCATCAAACACGCTGTTTGAGCTGGATGAACTCGAGGAACTGGACAAGGGCAAATCCGAAAAGTCGGGCATATCTCGAATTCCAACCTGTCCGAGGCTTCCCACGTCGATGAAAGAGAACAAGGATAGAGGGAAGAGTGGGTTTACCTGTCATGGAATCCCCAGAAAAGGCCAATCTGCAGGAAGATCATTGAGACAGCAGTCGCTGAACAAGGAGTCACTCGGGAGCAGTAGCTTCGTGAAGCTTTCCGATATGAGTGAAGAGGAGTGGCTGCAGTACTTGGAGATCTTCCAGAAGATGCTAAACCCAGCTTTCACCAGACGTAATTCATCGCGTTCGGACCAGAAGCTGAGACACAGGCTCGGGACATCGTGCCGCTTCTGAGGAGCAGCCGGTTGGATATGATTTTAACCTGCCTAACCTGTTGAAAGATCACCAACTTTGATGTGGTTTGGTTTGTTCTTGATTCATCTTTTTTGTTGTGTTTTGTCCTAAAACGATATTTAGACTGCCATATATGTTTATGTTATTGCAAATAAACAGAGATTTCAAGTGGTTTATGTACAAGAATTCTATGTCTCTGATGGACTGTCCCTTTCTTGATCATCTTCTTTAACACCAGCTAACGTTCTCAGCTCAATGTGTTGGTCCTCTATTCGGCTAAGTACACGGCTTAGATCTTCCCCATCTAACGAGGTCGTGTCTTGTCTTCCCCGAGACCTCCTCTGTTTTATCTTCAGTATGGACTGTGTTACTTCTCCCATGGATGGTCTTTTTCTGGGTACCTTATGTACGCACCTGTTTGCAACCTTTGCAAGTTCCCTCACTTCGTCGATGCTGCATTTCCCCACCAGTTTCTGGTCGAGAATCTCGTCTATCCCATCTGTACTCATCGAAGCCTGTGAACAGGAAAACAGAGTGTTCAAAAGTTGTGGACATTGATTGGAACAAGACGACATCACTACGGCTCAGTTACGTACGAGGTTGATGTATTCCATCAGATTCTGTTGGGGATGAATGGCGGTGATGAGCTCGAAGATTATGACACCGAAACTGTAGATATCGCTCTTCATTGTGTACTTGTTCGTGGAAATGTATGCAGGATCCATATAACCATACGTTCCCTTCAGACTAGAGTTTACTCTGTTAAATACCATCTCTTTGGACAACCCGAAATCTGCAACCTGTTAATCCATGAAAAAGATCAGATTTGTCAAATCTGCTAAATGTTTTGTTAGATGGGTTAATCATGAAAAGATCAAATGTTTCTAAAATCACCATTCTTACCTTAGCTCTCATGAAGTGGTCGAGCAATATATTTGCAGACTTTAGATCACGGTGGATTACTGGTGGCACAGCCTGAAACAAGAAATTTAGACATCCAAAAGTTGAATATTTGCGTAAACAATCCATTCAGAGTTCTGTTAACATGCTAACTTACCCCTTAACTGGCTTGCAGCTGAAGTAGAATGGACTTTCTTATAATTTTATAATTATTTTTTGGACTAAAATGGAGAGATTCGATT
>NW_010966372.1:1013582-1019887 GCF_000463585.1 Tarenaya hassleriana
AACTGTCGACGCTCTTCCCAGCTCAAAATTTGTGTTCCTTCACCTGTGTTTACGGTTATCAAATTCGTGAAATGAAAATCTGAAGAGTCCGTGGCTATGGATACAACCTAACCCAAACGAAAACTTATAGCGTACTTATATCTGTAATGGTTTCATATCATGGGATTGTATCATACTTCCATCTTCCAGTGAACCCATCATATA
The DNA here is from genome assembly GCF_000463585.1 of Tarenaya hassleriana. Lineage (NCBI taxonomy): Eukaryota > Viridiplantae > Streptophyta > Magnoliopsida > Brassicales > Cleomaceae > Tarenaya > Tarenaya hassleriana. The sequence goes on from NW_010966372.1 coordinate 1,013,787, forward strand.
TACTTTGACAAACCGTGTAATGATGAGCCTAAGCAAAAGTGAAGAGATTTTTGGAACTGACTGTGCAAACGATTCTCCAAACTTCCGTTCATGAACTCGTATACCAGCATCCTTTCCCCTTTATCGACACAGTACCCTACTAAGTTCACAAGGTTCCGGTGATGTAACCTCCCAAGCAAAGACACCTGGCAAGAGAAAAACCCGGAGCTGTATTACAAAAACGCAATATCAGTACCCATTAACTGACATTCAAGGTTCCAATGTCATCTACTCCATTGTCCAGTGCCCGGTATAGATAAACAAAATCAGATATCTTTAACCAAGATTTTAACCGATTTGCACAATTGTAAGCTATAAGAATCTTCTATTGCTGAAAAGTTGAAAGTTTGCACCTGGATCAATAATCCATCAGGGACGAGAGAGTGTCAAAAGTTCTGGCCTTCTGGGTATATGACAGAACAGCTTTAAGGAGACAGATATATTACCTCAGTTTGAAATTCTCTGTCTCCTTGAGTAGAATTGGATGCATGCACCTTCACGGCAGTCAGCCCTCCATCAGGCATAATCGCTTTGTAGACGGGACCAAAAGATCCTTCCCCGAGTACAGTTGTGAAATTTTGGGTCGCTTTCTGGATATCCCTAAGAAGAATAAGAGCATATAATCAACAGCTAGCACAAAAAAACCACCTTCATAGAACCTGAAGAAGAATCATTGCCGAGAAAATCGTGCTTGCAGAGTTTTTGGGTCACTCACTTGTAAGAATATCTCGGTATGCCTGAGGCTGATACAGTGAGATCCTTGGTATGATGATTCCACCATGACTGACGTGGAGAAGCTGGTTGAGGGGATTTCGGGTTATCGATATGGTTGGGGATTATGCCTCGTGTGGCTGTGTGAACAGGTAGAACTGTACCACTCTGCTCACTTGCACATTTCCGAAGGTGGCCACTGTCCTTGTACCACCTTATGGCAAAGAACACAAGCACAGCAACCAAGAGACCAAGTGCAAGCCCAACCGAGATTCCAATGATTACCAAATCGCTTCCGCTCACCATTCTTCTGCTTTTTCTGAGAACTCGTGGGCTGATAGCATCATGCAAAGAATAAGTATGGATGCCTCCCAGTCACAGATGGTATAAGACTAATTTCTAAAGGATCTTTCCTGAAAGAAAAAAAAAAGATTTCATGACACGACAAGAGTGTCAAGGACAAAAGGCATTAGCTCATGAATCTCCGGAAAAACTTCTATTTCTCAACATGCTGCTGCAAGAAAAAATCATAAAAACAGAAAGCAGAGTGCAATCTAGCCTGTTTGTGGCTTCACCTATTATGAAGAATGAGGAATCAGTCATACATTAATTGCACCAGAAACCGGTAATACTAAAAGGTGTGCCATCATCATCTACATCACAAACACTCTAATAGATGTCTAAAACAGAGCATTTTTCCGCTTTCAGAGATGTCGAAAACTAGAACTAAAACAGCATTACCGTTTTTCGCATACCAGATATTCGTCTACAACTATTTGACAAGAACTGGGATGGCATCAATGACTGATACTTTTGCACAGGTTTATGCCAAGTCACAGTAGCAAAAGCAAACCAGTGATTCAAACAACGAACTGTTAGCACTTCCTATCATCAGGATTTGAGTATGAATCAGACAAACAAAGTGGCTGCTCTTCCTTTTATAGTTTAACTGAGCAATTGGACTGGCTTCTATGATCAGTGTTGGTTTGGGTTGATAAAAGATCCCACCTTCGCAGGATAAAATCCAAGATTTCACACCCATTATCACAAAAGGCACTTGAACAAAGATACCTACATACTCGAGATTGTTTCATTACACAAATTAAACCCCAAAACACCGATGTTCCATCACAATACCGAATTAGGCACAAGTAAGCAACTTTACTGATAATGTTCATGTTCCTCTCAACCAATCGACACCAATACCAGCAGGAAATCAGAATAATCAAATGGGTTCGATCAGGGATCGAAATACGTGAAACCCAGAATCAAAAACCTCCAAAAAGTCTAAAAAAACTCGTAAAGGCAAGACACTCCATAACTTACCGGGAAGAAGCAGATCAAGAACCAGAACACTAGGGTTTAATCTGAGCCCCAATTGATGATTTTCTTCTTCCACCCAAAGGAAGTCAATCTCCACGAGGATTGAGGGTTGAGGGTTGAAGGTTGAGGACCTCGTCCATCAACTGATGCGTAGGAGGAACTGCAGCATTTATTTTTTTTTCTTTTTTCTTTTTAAAAAATATCTTTTATCTTTTTTTTTTCGGAAGAATATTTGTTGGTCGAGATAACGCGTCATATACAAATACTTGGAAATATTTAAATATCATAATCTTTCTACTTCCTAATTAGGATATTTTTTTTTGGTAAAGCCTAATTAGGATATTAGAAATCATATTTAAGGCAAATTAGATTATTACTATTAGAAAAATTTTGACAATTGCAATATAAATGTATTTGCTAATTTAAGTGTTACAGTTCATTTCGGATAATAATTTTGATCTCTTTTGTTCATTTCGCTTTGAAAAAAGAAACGAAATGAATATACGTAATTATGAATTCACGTTATTTTCTTCTATATAACAAAAAAAGTGAAACAAATATTGTTATAATTAATGAATTTTAGTGCCGTTCATACATCTTTAATTCTAACTAAAAAATGAGATGTTCCTCGGAAATATCTTGATAACTCGTTTATAAAGCCGGTGGGAGGTACATATATATACTCACTATATACTCTTTTCAATAATCTCTCTCTCTATATATATACTCTATTCGGGAATAGATCAATCTTTTGTGCTCATACTTTACCGTTGAGGATTAATCTAAATTTATAAGGGTTAAAAGTTTCGATTCATATATTTGTACGTCATTCAGGATATTTCGTAGTTTATAAAAAAAATGAGTCCGATAGCGGATTGGATCGCGAACTCTAACTTGTTTTATACGAAGAAATAAGAATATATACGAGTCATAATATATATATATATATATATATATATTGTGGGGTAAGCAGAAAGGATGAGAGAAGCCAACTATATATCCAACCCCAAAAAAAAAGTGCTTTCAAATTAAGTTGGTGGTACAAGGAACAGTCCAACTAAATACACTTCAAATTTCATCGGTCCAATTTCATAATCGACGGCCTGACCAAATCCACCTTTGTTATATTGTAATCTCAAGCATATAAATATGTACATTTTCTCCAACATATATATATATACATATATTTGTTAAATAATGTGGGTGAACGGTAGTTTATATATTTTTTTTTCTCGCTACTAGTTCTTAATTAGAGAAAGATTTACAAATATTTTCTTTGGGATTAGAATGAAGTGTATACAACACATTGCATATATAGATTTCATATTATGGAGATATCGCATGCATGCATGTAAATGAAGAGGTGGTATTATTATACATAAATAACACGTTATTTTTATACAAGAGCATGAGGGAATTAATTTTAGATCCCGAACTTTATAATACCCCAAATTCGCATCTATGTGATTACATATAAAACATATTCGGTTCACAATAAAAGTATAAAAAACCTTACAGACGAACCTCACGTTTGCAAAACCCCCTAAATATGATATATGTGTACGCTTCGTGTTAACTACGTTTTAAAGAAAAAGGGTTATCAATTAACTTAATTAGGAATCAATATTGATTGATGAGCCCTTAAGCAGGGCATTAATTAATTGTGGATCGGAGACCTTTTCCTCGGCTTCATGCGCGACGGGTAGTCGTGCTTCATTAGGTTATCCATCTCTCTTTCCAAATCCGTCGGATCTGATGCCGGAGAGTGCTCGAGATCGTTATCCTTTTTTGGAACAACGGGTTTTGGTGAATCCTCGTCCGGTTTCAGATCAGCTTTAAACTGTAACAAGAGGCAGTTCAAAGGTCATGTAATAATACTCTCATGAAAGCGTGCATGCATGCATGCACGAGAAGTATATATGTATATACACACACACAAACAAAATCAAGAGTAAATGTTTTCATCGTTGCATACCTTCCGTCCTGTCGAGAAATACTTGTTCCCACTCGGCGCCGAAAGCCCGTTTTCATATTTCAGATCATCTATGTGGCCGTAAACAAAATACAGCAAAAAGGCATCATGTAAATGGCCTAATTAATGCTTCTTTGATACTTGGTTGAATCGATATATATATATATATATATATATATCCACCAAGAACATAGATTATTGATAGTTAAAACACATATTCAAAACATTTGAACAATATAAAACGTACATATACACGGATACGTGGTAATGATGAAATCAATACAAGAGCAGACAATGAGAATATCAAAAGCGGTAGATATGGTTTCCCGGGTGAACCTTGGAATGCATGAAGGAGATGCATCAAGAACAGAAACCCTAACACTAGCTTCACGAGCTTTGCGCCCATATTCTTCATCTCGTTGCCTTTTGCTTATATGGATTGAATTGCGTACAGAATCTATACAAGGAATATATATGAACTTGGAGAATACATATAAAGAGGTTTAGGGTTTTGAACGTGAATGGAGACCGTACTATATATAGAGATCGACTCTCGAACCAAACCAAGTCAAAGCTAGGGTTTCCGACAATTCCATAGGCAAGACAAAAAGATACTTCTCCTTGGTAATTGTAAAGAGTGAAATAAAATAATATGGAGGTTTCATATATATATATATATATATTAAAATAAACATAACAAATAAACAAGAAAAGTCGGTACCGACTTGTCGAAATAAAAATACTAGTATAAGTTATGAAAGAAAGCATTCTTGAAAACCTAAATGTATAAACACGGATGGGCATGATTCCCGAAGAAGCATGGGATGTTTGCATCATGTTAAGTGCCAAGGCCCAAAGATTAACACGTTAGGTTTGTAATCATAATTTGCTTAGGGTTTCTAAATAAAGCATCTCTTTTTACTGCACCAATTAATATCAAAAGTCTCTACCTTTTATGTGCATGGTTTTGCTCAATATGCTTCTTTTGACTGTACACACACACACATATATATGTATAGTGTATCATTGTATTTACATCGAATTCATACATCGGTTTTTTTGAGACACGAGGTGGAGCTCCATTTCCAAGTTACAACCTTGCATGGTCGCCCCTTGAAATCAAGAAATACGTTGTTCACAATTTGAAATTTATCATATTTTCTGTGTTTTTCTCTTCTTATTTTTGTATAACATGACGTGTAATTAATAAAAAAAACACATCAGATTTCATGACACCGCTGCGCTCTACATGGTTTCTATAATAAGATTATACTTTTTGTTCGAATATTATATATATATACACACATCCCTATAATCTTAATACTATAAAATCATAAGTTGGTACGGAATATCAGTCTTTTTCTTGGATGAATTGAAGACGCGTGAAAATGCATCGACCGTTGAGAAGCTTGTGGTACGTTGTCTATCATATAATATATATATATATATATATATATATATTATATAATGTGTGTGTGTGTATTATATATATATAGTTCCGTGTCATGTGCGCATATATACGATACGACCACAATCATAACGATTCCCAAAACATTTATCCATTTAATAAACCCTAATATCCAGAAAATTCATCACACCTGATCTGATCTCATATTTTATTTCCTAAAATACTCAACTTCATCCACATATCATTACCTAAAATACGAATATCTCGACAATATATATATATATATACATGTGTGTGTGTGTGGATGTATTGCTGGCCACCAGATTAATTTGCCCAACAACGAGTCAAAATTAGGCCAATCCAGTTCAATTCCAAGGCCCATGTAGTCACTGTCCTTTTCCCATTCCAATCTGAAATTGCAGCAACTTTCTAAAATAAGCAGATATTTAAAAATAAAATAAAAAATCCAACAAACCATGTCTGAATTTCCGGTTTGTCTGAACTTGAAGCACAACACAACACAGAAAGATGACCAAAAATTCAGATCTCTTTCCTCATATCATTTATAATGGACTGCCTAAAGCTGCTTCAAAGCATCATCAATGGCGTCAGAAAATTTTGTAAAAAAAAAGGGGGGGGGGGGGGGGG
>NW_010966372.1:1019984-1022260 GCF_000463585.1 Tarenaya hassleriana
AAAAAAAAAAAGGGGGGGGGGGTGAGATGGATAAGGAACTGGTAAAAGAAAATAAAACTCATGTACAGACAGTAACTTGCAGTGAATGAACCCTTTTTTTTTTGAAACTTACAAGCTTCTTCGACCATGTCATGTCATCATCCTAGAACAGAGTTCTACCGAATTCGAGGCCGATTTTAGCCGAATGCATCGTTGGTTACACATACAAAATGATACAGGAGGAGGCACAGATAGACGCGAAATCAAAATTCACTACTCTTCCATGAAAGAAAGCAGAAAAGCTTTGAAAGGGGAATGGCTTACGGTTTTTTTCACTGGACAGAGGCATCAAACCTTGGCTCATAAAAGCAAACTTGGCTGTTGCATGACTGAAGTGCACACCCAGCAATCCAAGACCAGACCTTCTTATCCACATCGTACAGAAGACCTTTCCCTTGATTCCACGATGTAAAGCATATCAAGTTGTCTTGCCCAAAGCACTCAAATCTCTCTGCCGACAGTCTCAACAGTGCTCGGAAGTACTTTGGCGGCATCCTACTTATCTCCACCCACGTAATCTTTGCGTGATCCAGCTCCCATACCCTCATGCTTTGAAGGGTACTGTAAAGGCCAATCCTTCCCACTAGAAACAATCGCTTCTGAGTCCCCGCAACCAAGTAACCATCTAACAAAGACCTCGGGAATTTAGCTGGAATGTGTTCCCATTTCCCTGTATCAAGACGGTACATCATCAAACCGAGTGGCGAGAGAGTCTCTAGATATAACCGGGAATCACAGTAAGCCATTTTTGACGAGCATAGGTTAACCGCAGGCATTATCTGGTGTATTGACCATCTGTCAGTTTTAGAATCATACACTTCGGTAGGCAGAGACCTGTCCCCATATATATCACTGGTGGCTATGACTTTGAACGATCTGTCTGAGCGATCCACAACCATTATCAATTGCCTCTGTTGGTTGTAGTGCATACTCGGCAGAGCTCTCCACTCTTGTGTCAAAGGATTACATACTAAAGTTTTAAAAGTGAGTCCATCGAGCCCCGAAAAGCAAACGAGACCACCTGATGAACCAACCAACCAGAAAGCCCATGGCGGCAAAAAGCTGAACGGAACTTTGTACCATGATTTCAATGGCAAGCTAAAAACCGAGCACTGCGATATCTGCGAGTTCTTCCAGAATGTGAGAAGACAAGGCCCGTGAGATGGCACTTGAGAGTGAAACTTAAGGAAACTACTGTCTTGAAGAATCGAGTTCCATCTCTTGCAAACAGACCGGAGCCGAAATATCATAAACGGTGGGACCCTAGCTAAAATCTCATTCAGCAAGTCCTCCGGCAGCATTGCCCATATACTGTCCTCCATCTGAACGTCTGGATGGGCTGGTTTACCGAATGTAGCAACCGTCTCTTCTTCGTCTAGGCCACGAGGTTTCGTCTTAACCACCTTCTTCCTAGAGGGACTAGTGTTTCTCGACCCGACTCGGCCTGAAGGGCTTGTATTTCTCGACCCAACAGTCCTCATCGGTGAAACTTGCTGCCGGGAACTCTCTTCATTTCCAGAAATCCCACTTCTCGTGGACGGAGAGCAAGCAACAATAGTTCCAGAATCTGATGATTTTCCGAGACTACCCATGCTCATCAATCCCCAAAACCCTAGACGCTCCGGTTTCATTCAAATCAAACCCGAAAGCTTACAGGCTTTAGATACAAACTATCAAGCTCAGATGTCAATTTCACGGATTAGACGACTACCCAGAAATCCTAAACCCTTGAAGCTCAACGGGTCATCGGCAAAACAACGTGCCACTACTAAGCGCAAAAACCCAAACTCTTTCGCATCAGATCCCCGAATGAGGATCTCGCAGACGAAAAACAGATAATGCGCGACGAAAAGCTCGCAATCGGGTATTAATCGAGCAGAAGACGCATGAAATCGCATAGATTGAAGGTAGAACGAAGGTTACCTCAGGATTTCTGCAAAACCCATCGTTGTTTGGCGTCCATGGAAAGAATCCCAGGTGGGTTTTTTTCCCTCGAGAACAGCGCGAGAGAAAGAGACCTAATCTGCCAACTCTCGACAAATTTTCCTTTTTCTTTTTAATTTCGGTTTGTCAGTATTCGAAATGAAGAAAAGGGGGCTAAACTGCAAACTACAAAAACACTGGGGAGGAAAGTTTAAAATTTGGAAAGAAAGTAGTCTGACACGCACCTCTTAAGAGATTTTTTCCCCCCAAGCCAAAATCAGATGAAAATATATATATATATATATATATATATA